>NC_140630.1:32740603-32743103 GCF_057382275.1 Copadichromis virginalis
TCCAGCAGGCCCCGTGGACCCACATTACCCCCCCCCTGCAGTTACCCTGTGCCACATATCTAGCATGGACCTGGACCTCCAGCAGGCCCTGGGGACCCACATACTCCCCTGCTCTACTCCCCCACTAGCTTTCCTTTCTTGCAGTTACGCTCCAGCGCATATCCAGCATGGACCTTGACCTCCAGCAGGCCCCGTGAACCCACATTACCCCCCCCCCCCTCCTGCAGTTACCCTGTACCACGTATCTAGCATGGACCTGGACCTCCAGCAGGCCCCGGGGACCCACACTTAAGCCCCCTCCCACTAACAAAGCAGAACACCACTGGCAAAATCCTCGTGCCCCTGGTACTCCAGAAAGCACATTGAAATGTGCCCCTGGTACACTGCGCAGAAGAACTGCCACACACACACACACACGCACGCACGCACGCACGCACGCACGCACGCACGCACGCACTGCTTGTGCCTATGGTACGACAACTTTTCTCGTGCCTATGGTACGACAACTTTTCTCGTGCCTATGGTACAACAACTTTTCGCCGTGCCCCTGGTACACCGCTCAGTAGCACTTTGCCACACAAACTCTCCTCGTGCCTATGGTACGACAACTTTTCTCGTGCCTATGGTACGACAACTTTTCTCGTGCCTATGGTACAACAACTTTCCTCCGTGCCCCTGGTACGACAGCTTTTCTCGTGCCTATGGTACAACAACTTTTCTCGTGCCTATGGTACAACAACTTTTCGCCGTGCCCCTGGTACACCGCTCAGTAGCACTTTGCCACACAAACTCTCCTCGTACCTATGGTACGACAACTTTTCTCGTGCCTATGGTACAACAACTTTCCTCCGTGCCCCTGGTACGACAGCTTTTCTCGTGCCTATGGTACAACAACTTTTCTCGTGCCTATGGTACAACAACTTTTCGCCGTGCCCCTGGTACACCGCTCAGTAGCACTTTGCCACACAAACTCTCCTCGTGCCTATGGTACGACAACTTTTCTCATGCCTATGGTACAACAACTTTCCTCCGTGCCCCTGGTACGACAGCTTTTCTCGTGCCTATGGTACAACAACTTTTCTCGTGCCTATGGTACAACAACTTTTCGCCGTGCCCCTGGTACACCGCTCAGTAGCACTTTGCCACACAAACTCTCCTCGTGCCTATGGTACGACAACTTTTCTCGTGCCTATGGTACAACAACTTTCCTCCGTGCCCCTGGTACGACAGCTTTTCTCGTGCCTATGGTACAACAACTTTTCTCGTGCCTATGGTACAACAACTTTTCGCCGTGCCCCTGGTACACCGCTCAGTAGCACTTTGCCACACAAACTCTCCTCGTGCCTATGGTACGACAACTTTTCTCGTGCCTATGGTACAACAACTTTCCTCCGTGCCCCTGGTACGACAGCTTTTCTCGTGCCTATGGTACAACAACTTTTCTCGTGCCTATGGTACAACAACTTTTCGCCGTGCCCCTGGTACACCGCTCAGTAGCACTTTGCCACACAAACTCTCCTCGTACCTATGGTACGACAACTTTTCTCGTGCCTATGGTACAACAACTTTCCTCCGTGCCCCTGGTACGACAGCTTTTCTCGTGCCTATGGTACAACAACTTTTCTCGTGCCTATGGTACAACAACTTTTCGCCGTGCCCCTGGTACACCGCTCAGTAGCACTTTGCCACACAAACTCTCCTCGTGCCTATGGTACGACAACTTTTCTCGTGCCTATGGTACAACAACTTTCCTCCGTGCCCCTGGTACGACAGCTTTTCTCGTGCCTATGGTACAACAACTTTTCTCGTGCCTATGGTACAACAACTTTTCGCCGTGCCCCTGGTACACCGCTCAGTAGCACTTTGCCACACACACACTCCTCGTACCTATGGTATGACAACTTTTCTCGTGCCTATGGTACGACAACTTTTCTCGTGCCTATGGTACAACAACTTTTCGCCGTGCCCCTGGTACACCGCTCAGTAGCACTTTGCCACACAAACTCTCCTCGTGCCTATGGTACGACAACTTTCCCCCGTGCCCCTGGTACACTGCGCAGAAACTCTTTGCCACACACACACACACCACTCGTGCCTATGGTACGACAACAGGCCCCGGGGACCTACATCGCACCTTGCTCTTGCCTCCCTTACAGCTGAAAAAGGTCCATGCCTGTGCCCTGGCCCTGCTGAAATTCCCTCTCCATTTAGCCGAGGCAGTGAGTCGGCCTCCTGTCTCCCTTTACGGTCGAAAAAGATGTGCTCCTGGGCGCACTGGCCCTGCTGCTACTCACATCGGGCATGGACCTGGACCTCCAGCAGGCCCCGGGGACCTACATCACACCTTGCTCTTGCCTCCCTTACAGCTGAAAAAGGTCCATGCCTGTGCCCTGGCCCTGCTGAAATTCCCTCTCCATTTAGCCGAGGCAGTGAGTCGGCCTCCTGTCTCCCTTTACGGTCGAAAAAGATGTGCTCCTGGGCGCACTGGCCCTGCTGCTAC
>NC_140630.1:32753103-32755603 GCF_057382275.1 Copadichromis virginalis
ACACCCGTCTCCCATAAATGACGGAGGGCACCTTTGCTACTCATTACCCTTAGACTGCTCAACTGGAGAGGGGAGAAAAAAAGGCCCTGGCCGAGGTGGTGAGTCGGCCTCCACTCTCCCTCACGGTTGAAAAAGATGTGCTCCTGGCGCACTGGCCCTGCTGAAAATCTCTCTCCATTTGGCCGAGGCAGAGAGTCGGCCTCCTCTCTCCCTTACGGTCGAAAAAGATGTGCTGCTGTCGAACTGGCCATTACATCCTCACCTGATCTAGTCCCCCATTAGATCCCCCCCCCCCCCCCGCAGTTACCCCGTACCACATATCTAGCACGGACCTTGACCTCCAGCAGGCCCCGGGGACCCACATTACCCCCCCCCCCCCCCCCTGCAGTTACCCTGTACCACATATCTAGCATGGACCTTGACTTCCAGCAGGCCCCGTGGACCCACAATACCCCCCCCCCCCCCCCTGCAGTTACCCTGTGCCACATATCTAGCATGGACCTGGACCTCCAGCAGGCCCCGTGGACCCACATTACCCCCCCCCTGCAGTTACCCTGTGCCACATATCTAGCATGGACCTGGACCTCCAGCAGGCCCTGGGGACCCACATACTCCCCTGCTCTACTCCCCCACTAGCTTTCCTTTCTTGCAGTTACGCTCCAGCGCATATCCAGCATGGACCTTGACCTCCAGCAGGCCCCGTGAACCCACATTACCCCCCCCCCCCTCCTGCAGTTACCCTGTACCACGTATCTAGCATGGACCTGGACCTCCAGCAGGCCCCGGGGACCCACACTTAAGCCCCCTCCCACTAACAAAGCAGAACACCACTGGCAAAATCCTCGTGCCCCTGGTACTCCAGAAAGCACATTGAAATGTGCCCCTGGTACACTGCGCAGAAGAACTGCCACACACACACACACACGCACGCACGCACGCACGCACGCACGCACGCACGCACGCACTGCTTGTGCCTATGGTACGACAACTTTTCTCGTGCCTATGGTACGACAACTTTTCTCGTGCCTATGGTACAACAACTTTTCGCCGTGCCCCTGGTACACCGCTCAGTAGCACTTTGCCACACAAACTCTCCTCGTGCCTATGGTACGACAACTTTTCTCGTGCCTATGGTACGACAACTTTTCTCGTGCCTATGGTACAACAACTTTCCTCCGTGCCCCTGGTACGACAGCTTTTCTCGTGCCTATGGTACAACAACTTTTCTCGTGCCTATGGTACAACAACTTTTCGCCGTGCCCCTGGTACACCGCTCAGTAGCACTTTGCCACACAAACTCTCCTCGTACCTATGGTACGACAACTTTTCTCGTGCCTATGGTACAACAACTTTCCTCCGTGCCCCTGGTACGACAGCTTTTCTCGTGCCTATGGTACAACAACTTTTCTCGTGCCTATGGTACAACAACTTTTCGCCGTGCCCCTGGTACACCGCTCAGTAGCACTTTGCCACACAAACTCTCCTCGTGCCTATGGTACGACAACTTTTCTCATGCCTATGGTACAACAACTTTCCTCCGTGCCCCTGGTACGACAGCTTTTCTCGTGCCTATGGTACAACAACTTTTCTCGTGCCTATGGTACAACAACTTTTCGCCGTGCCCCTGGTACACCGCTCAGTAGCACTTTGCCACACAAACTCTCCTCGTGCCTATGGTACGACAACTTTTCTCGTGCCTATGGTACAACAACTTTCCTCCGTGCCCCTGGTACGACAGCTTTTCTCGTGCCTATGGTACAACAACTTTTCTCGTGCCTATGGTACAACAACTTTTCGCCGTGCCCCTGGTACACCGCTCAGTAGCACTTTGCCACACAAACTCTCCTCGTGCCTATGGTACGACAACTTTTCTCGTGCCTATGGTACAACAACTTTCCTCCGTGCCCCTGGTACGACAGCTTTTCTCGTGCCTATGGTACAACAACTTTTCTCGTGCCTATGGTACAACAACTTTTCGCCGTGCCCCTGGTACACCGCTCAGTAGCACTTTGCCACACAAACTCTCCTCGTACCTATGGTACGACAACTTTTCTCGTGCCTATGGTACAACAACTTTCCTCCGTGCCCCTGGTACGACAGCTTTTCTCGTGCCTATGGTACAACAACTTTTCTCGTGCCTATGGTACAACAACTTTTCGCCGTGCCCCTGGTACACCGCTCAGTAGCACTTTGCCACACAAACTCTCCTCGTGCCTATGGTACGACAACTTTTCTCGTGCCTATGGTACAACAACTTTCCTCCGTGCCCCTGGTACGACAGCTTTTCTCGTGCCTATGGTACAACAACTTTTCTCGTGCCTATGGTACAACAACTTTTCGCCGTGCCCCTGGTACACCGCTCAGTAGCACTTTGCCACACACACACTCCTCGTACCTATGGTATGACAACTTTTCTCGTGCCTATGGTACGACAACTTTTCTCGTGCCTATGGTACAACAACTTTTCGCCGTGCCCCTGGTACACCGCTCAGTAGCACTT
>NC_140630.1:32768103-32770603 GCF_057382275.1 Copadichromis virginalis
CACCGCTCAGTAGCACTTTGCCACACAAACTCTCCTCGTACCTATGGTACGACAACTTTTCTCGTGCCTATGGTACAACAACTTTCCTCCGTGCCCCTGGTACGACAGCTTTTCTCGTGCCTATGGTACAACAACTTTTCTCGTGCCTATGGTACAACAACTTTTCGCCGTGCCCCTGGTACACCGCTCAGTAGCACTTTGCCACACAAACTCTCCTCGTGCCTATGGTACGACAACTTTTCTCGTGCCTATGGTACAACAACTTTCCTCCGTGCCCCTGGTACGACAGCTTTTCTCGTGCCTATGGTACAACAACTTTTCTCGTGCCTATGGTACAACAACTTTTCGCCGTGCCCCTGGTACACCGCTCAGTAGCACTTTGCCACACACACACTCCTCGTACCTATGGTATGACAACTTTTCTCGTGCCTATGGTACGACAACTTTTCTCGTGCCTATGGTACAACAACTTTTCGCCGTGCCCCTGGTACACCGCTCAGTAGCACTTTGCCACACAAACTCTCCTCGTGCCTATGGTACGACAACTTTCCCCCGTGCCCCTGGTACACTGCGCAGAAACTCTTTGCCACACACACACACACCACTCGTGCCTATGGTACGACAACAGGCCCCGGGGACCTACATCGCACCTTGCTCTTGCCTCCCTTACAGCTGAAAAAGGTCCATGCCTGTGCCCTGGCCCTGCTGAAATTCCCTCTCCATTTAGCCGAGGCAGTGAGTCGGCCTCCTGTCTCCCTTTACGGTCGAAAAAGATGTGCTCCTGGGCGCACTGGCCCTGCTGCTACTCACATCGGGCATGGACCTGGACCTCCAGCAGGCCCCGGGGACCTACATCACACCTTGCTCTTGCCTCCCTTACAGCTGAAAAAGGTCCATGCCTGTGCCCTGGCCCTGCTGAAATTCCCTCTCCATTTAGCCGAGGCAGTGAGTCGGCCTCCTGTCTCCCTTTACGGTCGAAAAAGATGTGCTCCTGGGCGCACTGGCCCTGCTGCTACTCACATCGGGCATGGACCTGGACCTCCAGCAGGCCCCGGGGACCTACATCACACCTTGCTCTTGCCTCCCTTACAGCTGAAAAGGTCCATGCTTGTGCCCTGGCCCTTCTGAAATTCCCTCTCCATTTAGCCGAGGCAGTGAGTCGGCCTCCTGTCTCCCTTTACGGTCGAAAAAGATGTGCTCCTGGGCGCACTGGCCCTGCTGCTACTCACATCGGGCATGGACCTGGACCTCCAGCAGGCCCCGGGGACCTACATCACACCTTGCTCTTGCCTCCCTTACAGCTGAAAAGGTCCATGCTTGTGCCCTGGCCCTTCTGAAATTCCCTCTCCATTTAGCCGAGGCAGTGAGTCGGCCTCCTGTCTCCCTTTACGGTCGAAAAAGATGTGCTCCTGGGCGCGCTGGCCCTGCTGCTACTCACATCGGGCATGGACCTGGACCTCCAGCAGGCCCCGGGGACCTACATCACACCTTGCTCTTGCCTCCCTTACAGCTGAAAAAGGTCCATGCCTGTGCCCTGGCCCTGCTGAAATTCCCTCTCCATTTAGCCGAGGCAGTGAGTCGGCCTCCTGTCTCCCTTTACGGTCGAAAAAGATGTGCTCCTGGGCGCGCTGGCCCTGCTGCTACTCACATCGGGCATGGACCTGGACCTCCAGCAGGCCCCGGGGACCTACATCACACCTTGCTCTTGCCTCCCTTACAGCTGAAAAAGGTCCATGCTTGTGCCCTGGCCCTTCTGAAATTCCCTCTCCATTTAGCCGAGGCAGAGAGTCGGCCTCCTGTCTCCTTTACGGTCGAAAAAGTTGTGCTCCTGGGCGCGCTGGCCCTGCTGCTACTCACATCGGGCATGGACCTGGACCTCCAGCAGGCCCCGGGGACCTACATCACACCTTGCTCTTGCCTCCCTTACAGCTGAAAAAGGTCCATGCCTGTGCCCTGGCCCTGCTGAAATTCCCTCTCCATTTAGCCGAGGCAGTGAGTCGGCCTCCCGTCTCCCTTTACGGTCGAAAAAGATGTGCTCCTGGGCGCACTGGCCCTGCTGCTACTCACATCGGGCATGGACCTGGACCTCCAGCAGGCCCCGGGGACCTACATCACACCTTGCTCTTGCCTCCCTTACAGCTGAAAAGGTCCATGCTTGTGCCCTGGCCCTGCTGAAATTCCCTCTCCATTTAGCCGAGGCAGTGAGTCGGCCTCCTGTCTCCCTTTACGGTCGAAAAAGATGTGCTCCTTGGCGCGCTGGCCCTGCTGCTACTCACATCGGGCATGGACCTGGACCTCCAGCAGGCCCCGGGGACCAACATACTCCTCTGCTCTACTCCCCCACTAGCTTTCCTTCTCCCGCAGTTACCCTCCACCACAAATCCAGCATGGCCCTTGCCCTCCAGCAGGCCCCGAGGACCCACATACTCCTCCGCTCTAATCCCCCATGAGCTTTCCTTCTCCTGCAGTTACCCTCCACCGCATATCCAGCATGGCCCTT
>NC_140630.1:32780603-32783103 GCF_057382275.1 Copadichromis virginalis
GCTTGTGCCTATGGTACGACAACTTTTCTCGTACCTATGGTACGACAACTTTTCTCGTGCCTATGGTACAACAATTTTTCTCGTGCCTATGGTACAACAACTTTTTGCCGTGCCCCTGGTACACCGCTCAGTAGCACTTTGCCACACAAACTCTCCTCGTGCCTATGGTACGACAACTTTTCTCGTGCCTATGGTACAACAACTTTCCTCCGTGCCCCTGGTACGACAGCTTTTCTCGTGCCTATGGTACAACAACTTTTCTCGTGCCTATGGTACAACAACTTTTTGCCGTGCCCCTGGTACACCGCTCAGTAGCACTTTGCCACACAAACTCTCCTCGTGCCTATGGTACGACAACTTTTCTCGTGCCTATGGTACAACAACTTTTCTCGTGCCTATGGTACAACAACTTTTCGCCGTGCCCCTGGTACACCGCTCAGTAGCACTTTGCCACACACACACTCCTCGTGCCTATGGTACGACAGCTTTTCTCGTGCCTATGGTACGACAACTTTTCTCGTGCCTATGGTACAACAACTTTTCGCCGTGCCCCTGGTACACCGCTCAGTAGCACTTTGCCACACAAACTCTCCTCGTGCCTATGGTACGACAACTTTTCTCGTGCCTATGGTACAACAACTTTCCTCCGTGCCCCTGGTACGACAGCTTTTCTCGTGCCTATGGTACAACAACTTTTCTCGTGCCTATGGTACAACAACTTTTCGCCGTGCCCCTGGTACACCGCTCAGTAGCACTTTGCCACACACACACTCCTCGTACCTATGGTACGACAACTTTTCTCGTGCCTATGGTACGACAACTTTTCTCGTGCCTATGGTACAACAACTTTTCGCCGTGCCCCTGGTACACCGCTCAGTAGCACTTTGCCACACAAACTCTCCTCGTGCCTATGGTACGACAACTTTTCTCGTGCCTATGGTACAACAACTTTCCTCCGTGCCCCTGGTATGACAGCTTTTCTCGTGCCTGTGGTACAACAACTTTTCTCGTGCCTATGGTACAACAACTTTTCGCCGTGCCCCTGGTACACCGCTCAGTAGCACTTTGCCACACACACACACCACTCGTGCCTATGGTACGACAACTTTTCTCGTGCCTATGGTACGACAACTTTTCTCGTGCCTATGGTACAACAACTTTCCTCCGTGCCCCTGGTATGACAGCTTTTCTCGTGCCTATGGTACAACAACTTTTCTCGTGCCTATGGTACAACAACTTTTCGCCGTGCCCCTGGTACACCGCTCAGTAGCACTTTGCCACACACACACAACACTCGTGCCTATGGTACGACAACTTTTCTCGTGCCTATGGTACGACAACTTTTCTCGTGCCTATGGTACAACAACCTTTCCCCGTGCCCCTGGTACACTGCGCAGAAACTCTTTGCCACACACACACACCACTTGTGCCTATGGTACGACAACAGGCCCCGGGGACCTACATCGCACCTTGCTCTTGCCTCCCTTACAGCTGAAAAAGGTCCATGCCTGTGCCCTGGCCCTGCTGAAATTCCCTCTCCATTTAGCCGAGGCAGTGAGTCGGCCTCCTGTCTCCCTTTACGGTCGAAAAAGATGTGCTCCTGGGCGCGCTGGCCCTGCTGCTACTCACATCGGGCATGGACCTGGACCTCCAGCAGGCCCCGGGGACCTACATCACACCTTGCTCTTGCCTCCCTTACAGCTGAAAAAGGTCCATGCCTGTGCCCTGGCCCTGCTGAAATTCCCTCTCCATTTAGCCGAGGCAGTGAGTCGGCCTCCTGTCTCCCTTTACGGTCGAAAAAGATGTGCTCCTGGGCGCGCTGGCCCTGCTGCTACTCACATCGGGCATGGACCTGGACCTCCAGCAGGCCCCGGGGACCTACATCACACCTTGCTCTTGCCTCCCTTACAGCTGAAAAAGGTCCATGCTTGTGCCCTGGCCCTTCTGAAATTCCCTCTCCATTTAGCCGAGGCAGAGAGTCGGCCTCCTGTCTCCTTTACGGTCGAAAAAGTTGTGCTCCTGGGCGCGCTGGCCCTGCTGCTACTCACATCGGGCATGGACCTGGACCTCCAGCAGGCCCCGGGGACCTACATCACACCTTGCTCTTGCCTCCCTTACAGCTGAAAAAGGTCCATGCCTGTGCCCTGGCCCTGCTGAAATTCCCTCTCCATTTAGCCGAGGCAGTGAGTCGGCCTCCCGTCTCCCTTTACGGTCGAAAAAGATGTGCTCCTGGGCGCACTGGCCCTGCTGCTACTCACATCGGGCATGGACCTGGACCTCCAGCAGGCCCCGGGGACCTACATCACACCTTGCTCTTGCCTCCCTTACAGCTGAAAAGGTCCATGCTTGTGCCCTGGCCCTGCTGAAATTCCCTCTCCATTTAGCCGAGGCAGTGAGTCGGCCTCCTGTCTCCCTTTACGGTCGAAAAAGATGTGCTCCTTGGCGCGCTGGCCCTGCTGCTACTCACATCGGGCATGGACCTGGACCTCCAGCAGGCCCC
>NC_140630.1:32793103-32795603 GCF_057382275.1 Copadichromis virginalis
ACCCTCCAGCGCATATCCAGCATGGACCTTGACCTCCAGCATGCCCCGTGGACCCACACTTAAGCCCCCTCCCACTGACAAAGCAAAACACCACTGGCAAAATCCTCGTGCCCCTGGTACTCCAGAATGTAAATTCAAACATGCCCCTGGTACACTGCGCAGAAACACTTTGCCACACACACGCACGCACTGCTTGTGCCTATGGTACGACAACTTTTCTCGTACCTATGGTACGACAACTTTTCTCGTGCCTATGGTACAACAATTTTTCTCGTGCCTATGGTACAACAACTTTTTGCCGTGCCCCTGGTACACCGCTCAGTAGCACTTTGCCACACAAACTCTCCTCGTGCCTATGGTACGACAACTTTTCTCGTGCCTATGGTACAACAACTTTCCTCCGTGCCCCTGGTACGACAGCTTTTCTCGTGCCTATGGTACAACAACTTTTCTCGTGCCTATGGTACAACAACTTTTTGCCGTGCCCCTGGTACACCGCTCAGTAGCACTTTGCCACACAAACTCTCCTCGTGCCTATGGTACGACAACTTTTCTCGTGCCTATGGTACAACAACTTTTCTCGTGCCTATGGTACAACAACTTTTCGCCGTGCCCCTGGTACACCGCTCAGTAGCACTTTGCCACACACACACTCCTCGTGCCTATGGTACGACAGCTTTTCTCGTGCCTATGGTACGACAACTTTTCTCGTGCCTATGGTACAACAACTTTTCGCCGTGCCCCTGGTACACCGCTCAGTAGCACTTTGCCACACAAACTCTCCTCGTGCCTATGGTACGACAACTTTTCTCGTGCCTATGGTACAACAACTTTCCTCCGTGCCCCTGGTACGACAGCTTTTCTCGTGCCTATGGTACAACAACTTTTCTCGTGCCTATGGTACAACAACTTTTCGCCGTGCCCCTGGTACACCGCTCAGTAGCACTTTGCCACACACACACTCCTCGTACCTATGGTACGACAACTTTTCTCGTGCCTATGGTACGACAACTTTTCTCGTGCCTATGGTACAACAACTTTTCGCCGTGCCCCTGGTACACCGCTCAGTAGCACTTTGCCACACAAACTCTCCTCGTGCCTATGGTACGACAACTTTTCTCGTGCCTATGGTACAACAACTTTCCTCCGTGCCCCTGGTATGACAGCTTTTCTCGTGCCTGTGGTACAACAACTTTTCTCGTGCCTATGGTACAACAACTTTTCGCCGTGCCCCTGGTACACCGCTCAGTAGCACTTTGCCACACACACACACCACTCGTGCCTATGGTACGACAACTTTTCTCGTGCCTATGGTACGACAACTTTTCTCGTGCCTATGGTACAACAACTTTCCTCCGTGCCCCTGGTATGACAGCTTTTCTCGTGCCTATGGTACAACAACTTTTCTCGTGCCTATGGTACAACAACTTTTCGCCGTGCCCCTGGTACACCGCTCAGTAGCACTTTGCCACACACACACAACACTCGTGCCTATGGTACGACAACTTTTCTCGTGCCTATGGTACGACAACTTTTCTCGTGCCTATGGTACAACAACCTTTCCCCGTGCCCCTGGTACACTGCGCAGAAACTCTTTGCCACACACACACACCACTTGTGCCTATGGTACGACAACAGGCCCCGGGGACCTACATCGCACCTTGCTCTTGCCTCCCTTACAGCTGAAAAAGGTCCATGCCTGTGCCCTGGCCCTGCTGAAATTCCCTCTCCATTTAGCCGAGGCAGTGAGTCGGCCTCCTGTCTCCCTTTACGGTCGAAAAAGATGTGCTCCTGGGCGCGCTGGCCCTGCTGCTACTCACATCGGGCATGGACCTGGACCTCCAGCAGGCCCCGGGGACCTACATCACACCTTGCTCTTGCCTCCCTTACAGCTGAAAAAGGTCCATGCCTGTGCCCTGGCCCTGCTGAAATTCCCTCTCCATTTAGCCGAGGCAGTGAGTCGGCCTCCTGTCTCCCTTTACGGTCGAAAAAGATGTGCTCCTGGGCGCGCTGGCCCTGCTGCTACTCACATCGGGCATGGACCTGGACCTCCAGCAGGCCCCGGGGACCTACATCACACCTTGCTCTTGCCTCCCTTACAGCTGAAAAAGGTCCATGCTTGTGCCCTGGCCCTTCTGAAATTCCCTCTCCATTTAGCCGAGGCAGAGAGTCGGCCTCCTGTCTCCTTTACGGTCGAAAAAGTTGTGCTCCTGGGCGCGCTGGCCCTGCTGCTACTCACATCGGGCATGGACCTGGACCTCCAGCAGGCCCCGGGGACCTACATCACACCTTGCTCTTGCCTCCCTTACAGCTGAAAAAGGTCCATGCCTGTGCCCTGGCCCTGCTGAAATTCCCTCTCCATTTAGCCGAGGCAGTGAGTCGGCCTCCCGTCTCCCTTTACGGTCGAAAAAGATGTGCTCCTGGGCGCACTGGCCCTGCTGCTACTCACATCGGGCATGGACCTGGACCTCCAGCAGGCCCCGGGGACCTACATCACACC
>NC_140630.1:32805603-32808103 GCF_057382275.1 Copadichromis virginalis
CCGTGGACCCACAATACCCCCCCCCCCCCCTGCAGTTACCCTGTGCCACATATCTAGCATGGACCTGGACCTCCAGCAGGCCCCGTGGACCCACATTACCCCCCCCCTGCAGTTACCCTGTGCCACATATCTAGCATGGACCTGGACCTCCAGCAGGCCCTGGGGACCCACATACTCCCCTGCTCTACTCCCCCACTAGCTTTCCTTTCTTGCAGTTACGCTCCAGCGCATATCCAGCATGGACCTTGACCTCCAGCAGGCCCCGTGAACCCACATTACCCCCCCCCCCCTCCTGCAGTTACCCTGTACCACGTATCTAGCATGGACCTGGACCTCCAGCAGGCCCCGGGGACCCACACTTAAGCCCCCTCCCACTAACAAAGCAGAACACCACTGGCAAAATCCTCGTGCCCCTGGTACTCCAGAAAGCACATTGAAATGTGCCCCTGGTACACTGCGCAGAAGAACTGCCACACACACACACACACGCACGCACGCACGCACGCACGCACGCACGCACGCACGCACTGCTTGTGCCTATGGTACGACAACTTTTCTCGTGCCTATGGTACGACAACTTTTCTCGTGCCTATGGTACAACAACTTTTCGCCGTGCCCCTGGTACACCGCTCAGTAGCACTTTGCCACACAAACTCTCCTCGTGCCTATGGTACGACAACTTTTCTCGTGCCTATGGTACGACAACTTTTCTCGTGCCTATGGTACAACAACTTTCCTCCGTGCCCCTGGTACGACAGCTTTTCTCGTGCCTATGGTACAACAACTTTTCTCGTGCCTATGGTACAACAACTTTTCGCCGTGCCCCTGGTACACCGCTCAGTAGCACTTTGCCACACAAACTCTCCTCGTACCTATGGTACGACAACTTTTCTCGTGCCTATGGTACAACAACTTTCCTCCGTGCCCCTGGTACGACAGCTTTTCTCGTGCCTATGGTACAACAACTTTTCTCGTGCCTATGGTACAACAACTTTTCGCCGTGCCCCTGGTACACCGCTCAGTAGCACTTTGCCACACAAACTCTCCTCGTGCCTATGGTACGACAACTTTTCTCATGCCTATGGTACAACAACTTTCCTCCGTGCCCCTGGTACGACAGCTTTTCTCGTGCCTATGGTACAACAACTTTTCTCGTGCCTATGGTACAACAACTTTTCGCCGTGCCCCTGGTACACCGCTCAGTAGCACTTTGCCACACAAACTCTCCTCGTGCCTATGGTACGACAACTTTTCTCGTGCCTATGGTACAACAACTTTCCTCCGTGCCCCTGGTACGACAGCTTTTCTCGTGCCTATGGTACAACAACTTTTCTCGTGCCTATGGTACAACAACTTTTCGCCGTGCCCCTGGTACACCGCTCAGTAGCACTTTGCCACACACACACTCCTCGTACCTATGGTATGACAACTTTTCTCGTGCCTATGGTACGACAACTTTTCTCGTGCCTATGGTACAACAACTTTTCGCCGTGCCCCTGGTACACCGCTCAGTAGCACTTTGCCACACAAACTCTCCTCGTGCCTATGGTACGACAACTTTCCCCCGTGCCCCTGGTACACTGCGCAGAAACTCTTTGCCACACACACACACACCACTCGTGCCTATGGTACGACAACAGGCCCCGGGGACCTACATCGCACCTTGCTCTTGCCTCCCTTACAGCTGAAAAAGGTCCATGCCTGTGCCCTGGCCCTGCTGAAATTCCCTCTCCATTTAGCCGAGGCAGTGAGTCGGCCTCCTGTCTCCCTTTACGGTCGAAAAAGATGTGCTCCTGGGCGCACTGGCCCTGCTGCTACTCACATCGGGCATGGACCTGGACCTCCAGCAGGCCCCGGGGACCTACATCACACCTTGCTCTTGCCTCCCTTACAGCTGAAAAAGGTCCATGCCTGTGCCCTGGCCCTGCTGAAATTCCCTCTCCATTTAGCCGAGGCAGTGAGTCGGCCTCCTGTCTCCCTTTACGGTCGAAAAAGATGTGCTCCTGGGCGCACTGGCCCTGCTGCTACTCACATCGGGCATGGACCTGGACCTCCAGCAGGCCCCGGGGACCTACATCACACCTTGCTCTTGCCTCCCTTACAGCTGAAAAGGTCCATGCTTGTGCCCTGGCCCTTCTGAAATTCCCTCTCCATTTAGCCGAGGCAGTGAGTCGGCCTCCTGTCTCCCTTTACGGTCGAAAAAGATGTGCTCCTGGGCGCACTGGCCCTGCTGCTACTCACATCGGGCATGGACCTGGACCTCCAGCAGGCCCCGGGGACCTACATCACACCTTGCTCTTGCCTCCCTTACAGCTGAAAAGGTCCATGCTTGTGCCCTGGCCCTTCTGAAATTCCCTCTCCATTTAGCCGAGGCAGTGAGTCGGCCTCCTGTCTCCCTTTACGGTCGAAAAAGATGTGCTCCTGGGCGCGCTGGCCCTGCTGCTACTCACATCGGGCATGGACCTGGACCTCCAGCAGGCCCCGGGGACCTACATCACAC
>NC_140630.1:32818103-32821737 GCF_057382275.1 Copadichromis virginalis
CAGTTACCCTGTGCCACATATCTAGCATGGACCTGGACCTCCAGCAGGCCCTGGGGACCCACATACTCCCCTGCTCTACTCCCCCACTAGCTTTCCTTTCTTGCAGTTATGCTCCAGTGCATATCCAGCATGGACCTTGGCCTCCAGCAGGCCCCGTGAACCCACATTACCCCCCCCCCCCCCTCCTGCAGTTACCCTGTACCACGTATCTAGCATGGACCTGGACCTCCAGCAGGCCCCGGGGACCCACATTACCCCCCCCCCCCCTGCAGTTACCCTGTACCACATATCTAGCATGGACCTTGACTTCCAGCAGGCCCCGTGGACCCACAATACCCCCCCCCCCCCCTGCAGTTACCCTGTGCCACATATCTAGCATGGACCTGGACCTCCAGCAGGCCCCGTGGACCCACATTACCCCCCCCCTGCAGTTACCCTGTGCCACATATCTAGCATGGACCTGGACCTCCAGCAGGCCCTGGGGACCCACATACTCCCCTGCTCTACTCCCCCACTAGCTTTCCTTTCTTGCAGTTACGCTCCAGCGCATATCCAGCATGGACCTTGACCTCCAGCAGGCCCCGTGAACCCACATTACCCCCCCCCCCTCCTGCAGTTACCCTGTACCACGTATCTAGCATGGACCTGGACCTCCAGCAGGCCCCGGGGACCCACACTTAAGCCCCCTCCCACTAACAAAGCAGAACACCACTGGCAAAATCCTCGTGCCCCTGGTACTCCAGAAAGCACATTGAAATGTGCCCCTGGTACACTGCGCAGAAGAACTGCCACACACACACACACACGCACGCACGCACGCACGCACGCACGCACGCACGCACGCACTGCTTGTGCCTATGGTACGACAACTTTTCTCGTGCCTATGGTACGACAACTTTTCTCGTGCCTATGGTACAACAACTTTTCGCCGTGCCCCTGGTACACCGCTCAGTAGCACTTTGCCACACAAACTCTCCTCGTGCCTATGGTACGACAACTTTTCTCGTGCCTATGGTACGACAACTTTTCTCGTGCCTATGGTACAACAACTTTCCTCCGTGCCCCTGGTACGACAGCTTTTCTCGTGCCTATGGTACAACAACTTTTCTCGTGCCTATGGTACAACAACTTTTCGCCGTGCCCCTGGTACACCGCTCAGTAGCACTTTGCCACACAAACTCTCCTCGTACCTATGGTACGACAACTTTTCTCGTGCCTATGGTACAACAACTTTCCTCCGTGCCCCTGGTACGACAGCTTTTCTCGTGCCTATGGTACAACAACTTTTCTCGTGCCTATGGTACAACAACTTTTCGCCGTGCCCCTGGTACACCGCTCAGTAGCACTTTGCCACACAAACTCTCCTCGTGCCTATGGTACGACAACTTTTCTCATGCCTATGGTACAACAACTTTCCTCCGTGCCCCTGGTACGACAGCTTTTCTCGTGCCTATGGTACAACAACTTTTCTCGTGCCTATGGTACAACAACTTTTCGCCGTGCCCCTGGTACACCGCTCAGTAGCACTTTGCCACACAAACTCTCCTCGTGCCTATGGTACGACAACTTTTCTCGTGCCTATGGTACAACAACTTTCCTCCGTGCCCCTGGTACGACAGCTTTTCTCGTGCCTATGGTACAACAACTTTTCTCGTGCCTATGGTACAACAACTTTTCGCCGTGCCCCTGGTACACCGCTCAGTAGCACTTTGCCACACACACACTCCTCGTACCTATGGTATGACAACTTTTCTCGTGCCTATGGTACGACAACTTTTCTCGTGCCTATGGTACAACAACTTTTCGCCGTGCCCCTGGTACACCGCTCAGTAGCACTTTGCCACACAAACTCTCCTCGTGCCTATGGTACGACAACTTTCCCCCGTGCCCCTGGTACACTGCGCAGAAACTCTTTGCCACACACACACACCACTCGTGCCTATGGTACGACAACAGGCCCCGGGGACCTACATCGCACCTTGCTCTTGCCTCCCTTACAGCTGAAAAAGGTCCATGCCTGTGCCCTGGCCCTGCTGAAATTCCCTCTCCATTTAGCCGAGGCAGTGAGTCGGCCTCCTGTCTCCCTTTACGGTCGAAAAAGATGTGCTCCTGGGCGCACTGGCCCTGCTGCTACTCACATCGGGCATGGACCTGGACCTCCAGCAGGCCCCGGGGACCTACATCACACCTTGCTCTTGCCTCCCTTACAGCTGAAAAAGGTCCATGCCTGTGCCCTGGCCCTGCTGAAATTCCCTCTCCATTTAGCCGAGGCAGTGAGTCGGCCTCCTGTCTCCCTTTACGGTCGAAAAAGATGTGCTCCTGGGCGCACTGGCCCTGCTGCTACTCACATCGGGCATGGACCTGGACCTCCAGCAGGCCCCGGGGACCTACATCACACCTTGCTCTTGCCTCCCTTACAGCTGAAAAGGTCCATGCTTGTGCCCTGGCCCTTCTGAAATTCCCTCTCCATTTAGCCGAGGCAGTGAGTCGGCCTCCTGTCTCCCTTTACGGTCGAAAAAGATGTGCTCCTGGGCGCACTGGCCCTGCTGCTACTCACATCGGGCATGGACCTGGACCTCCAGCAGGCCCCGGGGACCTACATCACACCTTGCTCTTGCCTCCCTTACAGCTGAAAAGGTCCATGCTTGTGCCCTGGCCCTTCTGAAATTCCCTCTCCATTTAGCCGAGGCAGTGAGTCGGCCTCCTGTCTCCCTTTACGGTCGAAAAAGATGTGCTCCTGGGCGCGCTGGCCCTGCTGCTACTCACATCGGGCATGGACCTGGACCTCCAGCAGGCCCCGGGGACCTACATCACACCTTGCTCTTGCCTCCCTTACAGCTGAAAAAGGTCCATGCCTGTGCCCTGGCCCTGCTGAAATTCCCTCTCCATTTAGCCGAGGCAGTGAGTCGGCCTCCTGTCTCCCTTTACGGTCGAAAAAGATGTGCTCCTGGGCGCGCTGGCCCTGCTGCTACTCACATCGGGCATGGACCTGGACCTCCAGCAGGCCCCGGGGACCTACATCACACCTTGCTCTTGCCTCCCTTACAGCTGAAAAAGGTCCATGCTTGTGCCCTGGCCCTTCTGAAATTCCCTCTCCATTTAGCCGAGGCAGAGAGTCGGCCTCCTGTCTCCTTTACGGTCGAAAAAGTTGTGCTCCTGGGCGCGCTGGCCCTGCTGCTACTCACATCGGGCATGGACCTGGACCTCCAGCAGGCCCCGGGGACCTACATCACACCTTGCTCTTGCCTCCCTTACAGCTGAAAAAGGTCCATGCCTGTGCCCTGGCCCTGCTGAAATTCCCTCTCCATTTAGCCGAGGCAGTGAGTCGGCCTCCCGTCTCCCTTTACGGTCGAAAAAGATGTGCTCCTGGGCGCACTGGCCCTGCTGCTACTCACATCGGGCATGGACCTGGACCTCCAGCAGGCCCCGGGGACCTACATCACACCTTGCTCTTGCCTCCCTTACAGCTGAAAAGGTCCATGCTTGTGCCCTGGCCCTGCTGAAATTCCCTCTCCATTTAGCCGAGGCAGTGAGTCGGCCTCCTGTCTCCCTTTACGGTCGAAAAAGATGTGCTCCTTGGCGCGCTGGCCCTGCTGCTACTCACATCGGGCATGGACCTGGACCTCCAGCAGGC
>NC_140630.1:32831560-32834060 GCF_057382275.1 Copadichromis virginalis
GTGGACCCACAATACCCCCCCCCCCCCTGCAGTTACCCTGTGCCACATATCTAGCATGGACCTGGACCTCCAGCAGGCCCTGGGGACCCACATACTCCCCTGCTCTACTCCCCCACTAGCTTTCCTTTCTTGCAGTTACGCTCCAGCGCATATCCAGCATGGACCTTGACCTCCAGCAGGCCCCGTGAACCCACATTACCCCCCCCCCCCTCCTGCAGTTACCCTGTACCACGTATCTAGCATGGACCTGGACCTCCAGCAGGCCCCGGGGACCCACACTTAAGCCCCCTCCCACTAACAAAGCAGAACACCACTGGCAAAATCCTCGTGCCCCTGGTACTCCAGAAAGCACATTGAAATGTGCCCCTGGTACACTGCGCAGAAGAACTGCCACACACACACACACACACACGCACGCACGCACGCACTGCTTGTGCCTATGGTACGACAACTTTTCTCGTGCCTATGGTACGACAACTTTTCTCGTGCCTATGGTACAACAACTTTTCGCCGTGCCCCTGGTACACCGCTCAGTAGCACTTTGCCACACAAACTCTCCTCGTGCCTATGGTACGACAACTTTTCTCGTGCCTATGGTACAACAACTTTCCTCCGTGCCCCTGGTACGACAGCTTTTCTCGTGCCTATGGTACAACAACTTTTCTCGTGCCTATGGTACAACAACTTTTCGCCGTGCCCCTGGTACACCGCTCAGTAGCACTTTGCCACACAAACTCTCCTCGTGCCTATGGTACGACAACTTTTCTCGTGCCTATGGTACAACAACTTTCCTCCGTGCCCCTGGTACGACAGCTTTTCTCGTGCCTATGGTACAACAACTTTTCTCGTGCCTATGGTACAACAACTTTTCGCCGTGCCCCTGGTACACCGCTCAGTAGCACTTTGCCACACAAACTCTCCTCGTGCCTATGGTACGACAACTTTTCTCATGCCTATGGTACAACAACTTTCCTCCGTGCCCCTGGTACGACAGCTTTTCTCGTGCCTATGGTACAACAACTTTTCTCGTGCCTATGGTACAACAACTTTTCGCCGTGCCCCTGGTACACCGCTCAGTAGCACTTTGCCACACAAACTCTCCTCGTGCCTATGGTATGACAACTTTTCTCGTGCCTATGGTACAACAACTTTCCTCCGTGCCCCTGGTACGACAGCTTTTCTCGTGCCTATGGTACAACAACTTTTCTCGTGCCTATGGTACAACAACTTTTCGCCGTGCCCCTGGTACACCGCTCAGTAGCACTTTGCCACACACACACTCCTCGTACCTATGGTATGACAACTTTTCTCGTGCCTATGGTACGACAACTTTTCTCGTGCCTATGGTACAACAACTTTTCGCCGTGCCCCTGGTACACCGCTCAGTAGCACTTTGCCACACAAACTCTCCTCGTGCCTATGGTACGACAACTTTCCTCCGTGCCCCTGGTACGACAGCTTTTCTCGTGCCTATGGTACAACAACCTTTCCCCGTGCCCCTGGTACACTGCGCAGAAACTCTTTGCCACACACACACACCACTCGTGCCTATGGTACGACAACAGGCCCCGGGGACCTACATCGCACCTTGCTCTTGCCTCCCTTACAGCTGAAAAAGGTCCATGCCTGTGCCCTGGCCCTGCTGAAATTCCCTCTCCATTTAGCCGAGGCAGTGAGTCGGCCTCCTGTCTCCCTTTACGGTCGAAAAAGATGTGCTCCTGGGCGCACTGGCCCTGCTGCTACTCACATCGGGCATGGACCTGGACCTCCAGCAGGCCCCGGGGACCTACATCACACCTTGCTCTTGCCTCCCTTACAGCTGAAAAAGGTCCATGCCTGTGCCCTGGCCCTGCTGAAATTCCCTCTCCATTTAGCCGAGGCAGTGAGTCGGCCTCCTGTCTCCCTTTACGGTCGAAAAAGATGTGCTCCTGGGCGCACTGGCCCTGCTGCTACTCACATCGGGCATGGACCTGGACCTCCAGCAGGCCCCGGGGACCTACATCACACCTTGCTCTTGCCTCCCTTACAGCTGAAAAGGTCCATGCTTGTGCCCTGGCCCTTCTGAAATTCCCTCTCCATTTAGCCGAGGCAGTGAGTCGGCCTCCTGTCTCCCTTTACGGTCGAAAAAGATGTGCTCCTGGGCGCGCTGGCCCTGCTGCTACTCACATCGGGCATGGACCTGGACCTCCAGCAGGCCCCGGGGACCTACATCACACCTTGCTCTTGCCTCCCTTACAGCTGAAAAAGGTCCATGCTTGTGCCCTGGCCCTTCTGAAATTCCCTCTCCATTTAGCCGAGGCAGTGAGTCGGCCTCCTGTCTCCCTTTACGGTCGAAAAAGATGTGCTCCTGGGCGCGCTGGCCCTGCTGCTACTCACATCGGGCATGGACCTGGACCTCCAGCAGGCCCCGGGGACCTACATCACACCTTGCTCTTGCCTCCCTTACAGCTGAAAAAGGTCCATGCTTGTGCCCTGGCCCTTCTGAAATTCCCTCTCCATT
>NC_140630.1:32844060-32846560 GCF_057382275.1 Copadichromis virginalis
CTGCAGTTACCCTGTACCACGTATCTAGCATGGACCTGGACCTCCAGCAGGCCCCGGGGACCCACATTACCCCCCCCCCCCCCTGCAGTTACCCTGTACCACATATCTAGCATGGACCTTGACTTCCAGCAGGCCCCGTGGACCCACAATACCCCCCCCCCCCCTGCAGTTACCCTGTGCCACATATCTAGCATGGACCTGGACCTCCAGCAGGCCCTGGGGACCCACATACTCCCCTGCTCTACTCCCCCACTAGCTTTCCTTTCTTGCAGTTACGCTCCAGCGCATATCCAGCATGGACCTTGACCTCCAGCAGGCCCCGTGAACCCACATTACCCCCCCCCCCCTCCTGCAGTTACCCTGTACCACGTATCTAGCATGGACCTGGACCTCCAGCAGGCCCCGGGGACCCACACTTAAGCCCCCTCCCACTAACAAAGCAGAACACCACTGGCAAAATCCTCGTGCCCCTGGTACTCCAGAAAGCACATTGAAATGTGCCCCTGGTACACTGCGCAGAAGAACTGCCACACACACACACACACACACGCACGCACGCACGCACGCACTGCTTGTGCCTATGGTACGACAACTTTTCTCGTGCCTATGGTACGACAACTTTTCTCGTGCCTATGGTACAACAACTTTTCGCCGTGCCCCTGGTACACCGCTCAGTAGCACTTTGCCACACAAACTCTCCTCGTGCCTATGGTACGACAACTTTTCTCGTGCCTATGGTACAACAACTTTCCTCCGTGCCCCTGGTACGACAGCTTTTCTCGTGCCTATGGTACAACAACTTTTCTCGTGCCTATGGTACAACAACTTTTCGCCGTGCCCCTGGTACACCGCTCAGTAGCACTTTGCCACACAAACTCTCCTCGTGCCTATGGTACGACAACTTTTCTCGTGCCTATGGTACAACAACTTTCCTCCGTGCCCCTGGTACGACAGCTTTTCTCGTGCCTATGGTACAACAACTTTTCTCGTGCCTATGGTACAACAACTTTTCGCCGTGCCCCTGGTACACCGCTCAGTAGCACTTTGCCACACAAACTCTCCTCGTGCCTATGGTACGACAACTTTTCTCATGCCTATGGTACAACAACTTTCCTCCGTGCCCCTGGTACGACAGCTTTTCTCGTGCCTATGGTACAACAACTTTTCTCGTGCCTATGGTACAACAACTTTTCGCCGTGCCCCTGGTACACCGCTCAGTAGCACTTTGCCACACACACACTCCTCGTACCTATGGTATGACAACTTTTCTCGTGCCTATGGTACGACAACTTTTCTCGTGCCTATGGTACAACAACTTTTCGCCGTGCCCCTGGTACACCGCTCAGTAGCACTTTGCCACACAAACTCTCCTCGTGCCTATGGTACGACAACTTTCCTCCGTGCCCCTGGTACGACAGCTTTTCTCGTGCCTATGGTACAACAACCTTTCCCCGTGCCCCTGGTACACTGCGCAGAAACTCTTTGCCACACACACACACCACTCGTGCCTATGGTACGACAACAGGCCCCGGGGACCTACATCGCACCTTGCTCTTGCCTCCCTTACAGCTGAAAAAGGTCCATGCCTGTGCCCTGGCCCTGCTGAAATTCCCTCTCCATTTAGCCGAGGCAGTGAGTCGGCCTCCTGTCTCCCTTTACGGTCGAAAAAGATGTGCTCCTGGGCGCACTGGCCCTGCTGCTACTCACATCGGGCATGGACCTGGACCTCCAGCAGGCCCCGGGGACCTACATCACACCTTGCTCTTGCCTCCCTTACAGCTGAAAAAGGTCCATGCCTGTGCCCTGGCCCTGCTGAAATTCCCTCTCCATTTAGCCGAGGCAGTGAGTCGGCCTCCTGTCTCCCTTTACGGTCGAAAAAGATGTGCTCCTGGGCGCACTGGCCCTGCTGCTACTCACATCGGGCATGGACCTGGACCTCCAGCAGGCCCCGGGGACCTACATCACACCTTGCTCTTGCCTCCCTTACAGCTGAAAAGGTCCATGCTTGTGCCCTGGCCCTTCTGAAATTCCCTCTCCATTTAGCCGAGGCAGTGAGTCGGCCTCCTGTCTCCCTTTACGGTCGAAAAAGATGTGCTCCTGGGCGCGCTGGCCCTGCTGCTACTCACATCGGGCATGGACCTGGACCTCCAGCAGGCCCCGGGGACCTACATCACACCTTGCTCTTGCCTCCCTTACAGCTGAAAAAGGTCCATGCTTGTGCCCTGGCCCTTCTGAAATTCCCTCTCCATTTAGCCGAGGCAGTGAGTCGGCCTCCTGTCTCCCTTTACGGTCGAAAAAGATGTGCTCCTGGGCGCGCTGGCCCTGCTGCTACTCACATCGGGCATGGACCTGGACCTCCAGCAGGCCCCGGGGACCTACATCACACCTTGCTCTTGCCTCCCTTACAGCTGAAAAAGGTCCATGCTTGTGCCCTGGCCCTTCTGAAATTCCCTCTCCATTTAGCCGAGGCAGTGAGTCGGCCTCCTGTCTCCCTTTACGG
>NC_140630.1:32856560-32859060 GCF_057382275.1 Copadichromis virginalis
GGACCCACAATACCCCCCCCCCCCCTGCAGTTACCCTGTGCCACATATCTAGCATGGACCTGGACCTCCAGCAGGCCCTGGGGACCCACATACTCCCCTGCTCTACTCCCCCACTAGCTTTCCTTTCTTGCAGTTACGCTCCAGCGCATATCCAGCATGGACCTTGACCTCCAGCAGGCCCCGTGAACCCACATTACCCCCCCCCCCCTCCTGCAGTTACCCTGTACCACGTATCTAGCATGGACCTGGACCTCCAGCAGGCCCCGGGGACCCACACTTAAGCCCCCTCCCACTAACAAAGCAGAACACCACTGGCAAAATCCTCGTGCCCCTGGTACTCCAGAAAGCACATTGAAATGTGCCCCTGGTACACTGCGCAGAAGAACTGCCACACACACACACACACACACGCACGCACGCACGCACTGCTTGTGCCTATGGTACGACAACTTTTCTCGTGCCTATGGTACGACAACTTTTCTCGTGCCTATGGTACAACAACTTTTCGCCGTGCCCCTGGTACACCGCTCAGTAGCACTTTGCCACACAAACTCTCCTCGTGCCTATGGTACGACAACTTTTCTCGTGCCTATGGTACAACAACTTTCCTCCGTGCCCCTGGTACGACAGCTTTTCTCGTGCCTATGGTACAACAACTTTTCTCGTGCCTATGGTACAACAACTTTTCGCCGTGCCCCTGGTACACCGCTCAGTAGCACTTTGCCACACAAACTCTCCTCGTGCCTATGGTACGACAACTTTTCTCGTGCCTATGGTACAACAACTTTCCTCCGTGCCCCTGGTACGACAGCTTTTCTCGTGCCTATGGTACAACAACTTTTCTCGTGCCTATGGTACAACAACTTTTCGCCGTGCCCCTGGTACACCGCTCAGTAGCACTTTGCCACACAAACTCTCCTCGTGCCTATGGTACGACAACTTTTCTCATGCCTATGGTACAACAACTTTCCTCCGTGCCCCTGGTACGACAGCTTTTCTCGTGCCTATGGTACAACAACTTTTCTCGTGCCTATGGTACAACAACTTTTCGCCGTGCCCCTGGTACACCGCTCAGTAGCACTTTGCCACACAAACTCTCCTCGTGCCTATGGTATGACAACTTTTCTCGTGCCTATGGTACAACAACTTTCCTCCGTGCCCCTGGTACGACAGCTTTTCTCGTGCCTATGGTACAACAACTTTTCTCGTGCCTATGGTACAACAACTTTTCGCCGTGCCCCTGGTACACCGCTCAGTAGCACTTTGCCACACACACACTCCTCGTACCTATGGTATGACAACTTTTCTCGTGCCTATGGTACGACAACTTTTCTCGTGCCTATGGTACAACAACTTTTCGCCGTGCCCCTGGTACACCGCTCAGTAGCACTTTGCCACACAAACTCTCCTCGTGCCTATGGTACGACAACTTTCCTCCGTGCCCCTGGTACGACAGCTTTTCTCGTGCCTATGGTACAACAACCTTTCCCCGTGCCCCTGGTACACTGCGCAGAAACTCTTTGCCACACACACACACCACTCGTGCCTATGGTACGACAACAGGCCCCGGGGACCTACATCGCACCTTGCTCTTGCCTCCCTTACAGCTGAAAAGGTCCATGCTTGTGCCCTGGCCCTTCTGAAATTCCCTCTCCATTTAGCCGAGGCAGTGAGTCGGCCTCCTGTCTCCCTTTACGGTCGAAAAAGATGTGCTCCTGGGCGCGCTGGCCCTGCTGCTACTCACATCGGGCATGGACCTGGACCTCCAGCAGGCCCCGGGGACCTACATCACACCTTGCTCTTGCCTCCCTTACAGCTGAAAAAGGTCCATGCTTGTGCCCTGGCCCTTCTGAAATTCCCTCTCCATTTAGCCGAGGCAGTGAGTCGGCCTCCTGTCTCCCTTTACGGTCGAAAAAGATGTGCTCCTGGGCGCGCTGGCCCTGCTGCTACTCACATCGGGCATGGACCTGGACCTCCAGCAGGCCCCGGGGACCTACATCACACCTTGCTCTTGCCTCCCTTACAGCTGAAAAAGGTCCATGCTTGTGCCCTGGCCCTTCTGAAATTCCCTCTCCATTTAGCCGAGGCAGTGAGTCGGCCTCCTGTCTCCCTTTACGGTCGAAAAAGATGTGCTCCTGGGCGCGCTGGCCCTGCTGCTACTCACATCGGGCATGGACCTGGACCTCCAGCAGGCCCCGGGGACCTACATCACACCTTGCTCTTGCCTCCCTTACAGCTGAAAAAGGTCCATGCTTGTGCCCTGGCCCTTCTGAAATTCCCTCTCCATTTAGCCGAGGCAGAGAGTCGGCCTCCTGTCTCCTTTACGGTCGAAAAAGTTGTGCTCCTGGGCGCGCTGGCCCTGCTGCTACTCACATCGGGCATGGACCTGGACCTCCAGCAGGCCCCGGGGACCTACATCACACCTTGCTCTTGCCTCCCTTACAGCTGAAAAGGTCCATGCTTGTGCCCTGGCCCTTCTGAAATTCCCTCTCCATTTAGC
>NC_140630.1:32869060-32871560 GCF_057382275.1 Copadichromis virginalis
GCTGCTGTCGAACTGGCCATTACATCCTCACCTGATCTAGTCCCCCATTAGATCCCCCCCCCCCGCAGTTACCCCGTACCACATATCTAGCACGGACCTTGACCTCCAGCAGGCCCCGGGGACCCACATTACCCCCCCCCCCTTCCCCCTGCAGTTACCCTGTACCACATGTCTAGCATGGACCTTGACTTCCAGCAGGCCCCGGGGACCCACATTACCCCCCCCCCCCCTGCAGTTACCCTGTGCCACATATCTAGCATGGACCTGGACCTCCAGCAGGCCCTGGGGACCCACATACTCCCCTGCTCTACTCCCCCACTAGCTTTCCTTTCTTGCAGTTATGCTCCAGTGCATATCCAGCATGGACCTTGGCCTCCAGCAGGCCCCGTGAACCCACATTACCCCCCCCCCCCTCCTGCAGTTACCCTGTACCACGTATCTAGCATGGACCTGGACCTCCAGCAGGCCCCGGGGACCCACATTACCCCCCCCCCCCCCTGCAGTTACCCTGTACCACATATCTAGCATGGACCTTGACTTCCAGCAGGCCCCGTGGACCCACAATACCCCCCCCCCCCCTGCAGTTACCCTGTGCCACATATCTAGCATGGACCTGGACCTCCAGCAGGCCCTGGGGACCCACATACTCCCCTGCTCTACTCCCCCACTAGCTTTCCTTTCTTGCAGTTACGCTCCAGCGCATATCCAGCATGGACCTTGACCTCCAGCAGGCCCCGTGAACCCACATTACCCCCCCCCCCCTCCTGCAGTTACCCTGTACCACGTATCTAGCATGGACCTGGACCTCCAGCAGGCCCCGGGGACCCACACTTAAGCCCCCTCCCACTAACAAAGCAGAACACCACTGGCAAAATCCTCGTGCCCCTGGTACTCCAGAAAGCACATTGAAATGTGCCCCTGGTACACTGCGCAGAAGAACTGCCACACACACACACACACACACGCACGCACGCACGCACTGCTTGTGCCTATGGTACGACAACTTTTCTCGTGCCTATGGTACGACAACTTTTCTCGTGCCTATGGTACAACAACTTTTCGCCGTGCCCCTGGTACACCGCTCAGTAGCACTTTGCCACACAAACTCTCCTCGTGCCTATGGTACGACAACTTTTCTCGTGCCTATGGTACAACAACTTTCCTCCGTGCCCCTGGTACGACAGCTTTTCTCGTGCCTATGGTACAACAACTTTTCTCGTGCCTATGGTACAACAACTTTTCGCCGTGCCCCTGGTACACCGCTCAGTAGCACTTTGCCACACAAACTCTCCTCGTGCCTATGGTACGACAACTTTTCTCGTGCCTATGGTACAACAACTTTCCTCCGTGCCCCTGGTACGACAGCTTTTCTCGTGCCTATGGTACAACAACTTTTCTCGTGCCTATGGTACAACAACTTTTCGCCGTGCCCCTGGTACACCGCTCAGTAGCACTTTGCCACACAAACTCTCCTCGTGCCTATGGTACGACAACTTTTCTCATGCCTATGGTACAACAACTTTCCTCCGTGCCCCTGGTACGACAGCTTTTCTCGTGCCTATGGTACAACAACTTTTCTCGTGCCTATGGTACAACAACTTTTCGCCGTGCCCCTGGTACACCGCTCAGTAGCACTTTGCCACACAAACTCTCCTCGTGCCTATGGTATGACAACTTTTCTCGTGCCTATGGTACAACAACTTTCCTCCGTGCCCCTGGTACGACAGCTTTTCTCGTGCCTATGGTACAACAACTTTTCTCGTGCCTATGGTACAACAACTTTTCGCCGTGCCCCTGGTACACCGCTCAGTAGCACTTTGCCACACACACACTCCTCGTACCTATGGTATGACAACTTTTCTCGTGCCTATGGTACGACAACTTTTCTCGTGCCTATGGTACAACAACTTTTCGCCGTGCCCCTGGTACACCGCTCAGTAGCACTTTGCCACACAAACTCTCCTCGTGCCTATGGTACGACAACTTTCCTCCGTGCCCCTGGTACGACAGCTTTTCTCGTGCCTATGGTACAACAACCTTTCCCCGTGCCCCTGGTACACTGCGCAGAAACTCTTTGCCACACACACACACCACTCGTGCCTATGGTACGACAACAGGCCCCGGGGACCTACATCGCACCTTGCTCTTGCCTCCCTTACAGCTGAAAAAGGTCCATGCCTGTGCCCTGGCCCTGCTGAAATTCCCTCTCCATTTAGCCGAGGCAGTGAGTCGGCCTCCTGTCTCCCTTTACGGTCGAAAAAGATGTGCTCCTGGGCGCACTGGCCCTGCTGCTACTCACATCGGGCATGGACCTGGACCTCCAGCAGGCCCCGGGGACCTACATCACACCTTGCTCTTGCCTCCCTTACAGCTGAAAAAGGTCCATGCCTGTGCCCTGGCCCTGCTGAAATTCCCTCTCCATTTAGCCGAGGCAGTGAGTCGGCCTCCTGTCTCCCTTTACGGTCGAAAAAGATGTGCTCCTGGGCGCACTGGCCCTGCT
>NC_140630.1:32881560-32884060 GCF_057382275.1 Copadichromis virginalis
GCCGAGGTGGTGAGTCGGCCTCCACTCTCCCTCACGGTTGAAAAAGATGTGCTCCTGGCGCACTGGCCCTGCTGAAAATCTCTCTCCATTTGGCCGAGGCAGAGAGTCGGCCTCCTCTCTCCCTTACGGTCGAAAAAGATGTGCTGCTGTCGAACTGGCCATTACATCCTCACCTGATCTAGTCCCCCATTAGATCCCCCCCCCCCGCAGTTACCCCGTACCACATATCTAGCACGGACCTTGACCTCCAGCAGGCCCCGGGGACCCACATTACCCCCCCCCCCTTCCCCCTGCAGTTACCCTGTACCACATGTCTAGCATGGACCTTGACTTCCAGCAGGCCCCGGGGACCCACATTACCCCCCCCCCCCCTGCAGTTACCCTGTGCCACATATCTAGCATGGACCTGGACCTCCAGCAGGCCCTGGGGACCCACATACTCCCCTGCTCTACTCCCCCACTAGCTTTCCTTTCTTGCAGTTATGCTCCAGTGCATATCCAGCATGGACCTTGGCCTCCAGCAGGCCCCGTGAACCCACATTACCCCCCCCCCCCTCCTGCAGTTACCCTGTACCACGTATCTAGCATGGACCTGGACCTCCAGCAGGCCCCGGGGACCCACATTACCCCCCCCCCCCCCTGCAGTTACCCTGTACCACATATCTAGCATGGACCTTGACTTCCAGCAGGCCCCGTGGACCCACAATACCCCCCCCCCCCCTGCAGTTACCCTGTGCCACATATCTAGCATGGACCTGGACCTCCAGCAGGCCCTGGGGACCCACATACTCCCCTGCTCTACTCCCCCACTAGCTTTCCTTTCTTGCAGTTACGCTCCAGCGCATATCCAGCATGGACCTTGACCTCCAGCAGGCCCCGTGAACCCACATTACCCCCCCCCCCCTCCTGCAGTTACCCTGTACCACGTATCTAGCATGGACCTGGACCTCCAGCAGGCCCCGGGGACCCACACTTAAGCCCCCTCCCACTAACAAAGCAGAACACCACTGGCAAAATCCTCGTGCCCCTGGTACTCCAGAAAGCACATTGAAATGTGCCCCTGGTACACTGCGCAGAAGAACTGCCACACACACACACACACACACGCACGCACGCACGCACTGCTTGTGCCTATGGTACGACAACTTTTCTCGTGCCTATGGTACGACAACTTTTCTCGTGCCTATGGTACAACAACTTTTCGCCGTGCCCCTGGTACACCGCTCAGTAGCACTTTGCCACACAAACTCTCCTCGTGCCTATGGTACGACAACTTTTCTCGTGCCTATGGTACAACAACTTTCCTCCGTGCCCCTGGTACGACAGCTTTTCTCGTGCCTATGGTACAACAACTTTTCTCGTGCCTATGGTACAACAACTTTTCGCCGTGCCCCTGGTACACCGCTCAGTAGCACTTTGCCACACAAACTCTCCTCGTGCCTATGGTACGACAACTTTTCTCGTGCCTATGGTACAACAACTTTCCTCCGTGCCCCTGGTACGACAGCTTTTCTCGTGCCTATGGTACAACAACTTTTCTCGTGCCTATGGTACAACAACTTTTCGCCGTGCCCCTGGTACACCGCTCAGTAGCACTTTGCCACACAAACTCTCCTCGTGCCTATGGTACGACAACTTTTCTCATGCCTATGGTACAACAACTTTCCTCCGTGCCCCTGGTACGACAGCTTTTCTCGTGCCTATGGTACAACAACTTTTCTCGTGCCTATGGTACAACAACTTTTCGCCGTGCCCCTGGTACACCGCTCAGTAGCACTTTGCCACACAAACTCTCCTCGTGCCTATGGTATGACAACTTTTCTCGTGCCTATGGTACAACAACTTTCCTCCGTGCCCCTGGTACGACAGCTTTTCTCGTGCCTATGGTACAACAACTTTTCTCGTGCCTATGGTACAACAACTTTTCGCCGTGCCCCTGGTACACCGCTCAGTAGCACTTTGCCACACACACACTCCTCGTACCTATGGTATGACAACTTTTCTCGTGCCTATGGTACGACAACTTTTCTCGTGCCTATGGTACAACAACTTTTCGCCGTGCCCCTGGTACACCGCTCAGTAGCACTTTGCCACACAAACTCTCCTCGTGCCTATGGTACGACAACTTTCCTCCGTGCCCCTGGTACGACAGCTTTTCTCGTGCCTATGGTACAACAACCTTTCCCCGTGCCCCTGGTACACTGCGCAGAAACTCTTTGCCACACACACACACCACTCGTGCCTATGGTACGACAACAGGCCCCGGGGACCTACATCGCACCTTGCTCTTGCCTCCCTTACAGCTGAAAAAGGTCCATGCCTGTGCCCTGGCCCTGCTGAAATTCCCTCTCCATTTAGCCGAGGCAGTGAGTCGGCCTCCTGTCTCCCTTTACGGTCGAAAAAGATGTGCTCCTGGGCGCACTGGCCCTGCTGCTACTCACATCGGGCATGGACCTGGACCTCCAGCAGGCCCCGGGGACCTACATCACACCTTGCTCTT
>NC_140630.1:32894060-32896560 GCF_057382275.1 Copadichromis virginalis
GCCGTCCGAGCGTTGCCGAGGGTGTCTGCTGACTTGCGCATCTTCAGACACCCGTCTCCCATAAATGACGGAGGGCACCTTTGCTACTCATTACCCTTAGACTGCTCAACTGGAGAGGGGAGAAAAAAAGGCCCTGGCCGAGGTGGTGAGTCGGCCTCCACTCTCCCTCACGGTTGAAAAAGATGTGCTCCTGGCGCACTGGCCCTGCTGAAAATCTCTCTCCATTTGGCCGAGGCAGAGAGTCGGCCTCCTCTCTCCCTTACGGTCGAAAAAGATGTGCTGCTGTCGAACTGGCCATTACATCCTCACCTGATCTAGTCCCCCATTAGATCCCCCCCCCCCGCAGTTACCCCGTACCACATATCTAGCACGGACCTTGACCTCCAGCAGGCCCCGGGGACCCACATTACCCCCCCCCCCTTCCCCCTGCAGTTACCCTGTACCACATGTCTAGCATGGACCTTGACTTCCAGCAGGCCCCGGGGACCCACATTACCCCCCCCCCCCCTGCAGTTACCCTGTGCCACATATCTAGCATGGACCTGGACCTCCAGCAGGCCCTGGGGACCCACATACTCCCCTGCTCTACTCCCCCACTAGCTTTCCTTTCTTGCAGTTATGCTCCAGTGCATATCCAGCATGGACCTTGGCCTCCAGCAGGCCCCGTGAACCCACATTACCCCCCCCCCCCTCCTGCAGTTACCCTGTACCACGTATCTAGCATGGACCTGGACCTCCAGCAGGCCCCGGGGACCCACATTACCCCCCCCCCCCCCTGCAGTTACCCTGTACCACATATCTAGCATGGACCTTGACTTCCAGCAGGCCCCGTGGACCCACAATACCCCCCCCCCCCCTGCAGTTACCCTGTGCCACATATCTAGCATGGACCTGGACCTCCAGCAGGCCCTGGGGACCCACATACTCCCCTGCTCTACTCCCCCACTAGCTTTCCTTTCTTGCAGTTACGCTCCAGCGCATATCCAGCATGGACCTTGACCTCCAGCAGGCCCCGTGAACCCACATTACCCCCCCCCCCCTCCTGCAGTTACCCTGTACCACGTATCTAGCATGGACCTGGACCTCCAGCAGGCCCCGGGGACCCACACTTAAGCCCCCTCCCACTAACAAAGCAGAACACCACTGGCAAAATCCTCGTGCCCCTGGTACTCCAGAAAGCACATTGAAATGTGCCCCTGGTACACTGCGCAGAAGAACTGCCACACACACACACACACACACGCACGCACGCACGCACTGCTTGTGCCTATGGTACGACAACTTTTCTCGTGCCTATGGTACGACAACTTTTCTCGTGCCTATGGTACAACAACTTTTCGCCGTGCCCCTGGTACACCGCTCAGTAGCACTTTGCCACACAAACTCTCCTCGTGCCTATGGTACGACAACTTTTCTCGTGCCTATGGTACAACAACTTTCCTCCGTGCCCCTGGTACGACAGCTTTTCTCGTGCCTATGGTACAACAACTTTTCTCGTGCCTATGGTACAACAACTTTTCGCCGTGCCCCTGGTACACCGCTCAGTAGCACTTTGCCACACAAACTCTCCTCGTGCCTATGGTACGACAACTTTTCTCGTGCCTATGGTACAACAACTTTCCTCCGTGCCCCTGGTACGACAGCTTTTCTCGTGCCTATGGTACAACAACTTTTCTCGTGCCTATGGTACAACAACTTTTCGCCGTGCCCCTGGTACACCGCTCAGTAGCACTTTGCCACACAAACTCTCCTCGTGCCTATGGTACGACAACTTTTCTCATGCCTATGGTACAACAACTTTCCTCCGTGCCCCTGGTACGACAGCTTTTCTCGTGCCTATGGTACAACAACTTTTCTCGTGCCTATGGTACAACAACTTTTCGCCGTGCCCCTGGTACACCGCTCAGTAGCACTTTGCCACACAAACTCTCCTCGTGCCTATGGTATGACAACTTTTCTCGTGCCTATGGTACAACAACTTTCCTCCGTGCCCCTGGTACGACAGCTTTTCTCGTGCCTATGGTACAACAACTTTTCTCGTGCCTATGGTACAACAACTTTTCGCCGTGCCCCTGGTACACCGCTCAGTAGCACTTTGCCACACACACACTCCTCGTACCTATGGTATGACAACTTTTCTCGTGCCTATGGTACGACAACTTTTCTCGTGCCTATGGTACAACAACTTTTCGCCGTGCCCCTGGTACACCGCTCAGTAGCACTTTGCCACACAAACTCTCCTCGTGCCTATGGTACGACAACTTTCCTCCGTGCCCCTGGTACGACAGCTTTTCTCGTGCCTATGGTACAACAACCTTTCCCCGTGCCCCTGGTACACTGCGCAGAAACTCTTTGCCACACACACACACCACTCGTGCCTATGGTACGACAACAGGCCCCGGGGACCTACATCGCACCTTGCTCTTGCCTCCCTTACAGCTGAAAAGGTCCATGCTTGTGCCCTGGCCCTTCTGAAATTCCCTCTCCATTTAGCCGAGGC
>NC_140630.1:32969365-32971865 GCF_057382275.1 Copadichromis virginalis
AACAACTTTTCTCGTGCCTATGGTACAACAACTTTTCGCCGTGCCCCTGGTACACCGCTCAGTAGCACTTTGCCACACAAACTCTCCTCGTGCCTATGGTACGACAACTTTTCTCGTGCCTATGGTACAACAACTTTCCTCCGTGCCCCTGGTACGACAGCTTTTCTCGTGCCTATGGTACAACAACTTTTCTCGTGCCTATGGTACAACAACTTTTCGCCGTGCCCCTGGTACACCGCTCAGTAGCACTTTGCCACACAAACTCTCCTCGTACCTATGGTACGACAACTTTTCTCGTGCCTATGGTACAACAACTTTCCTCCGTGCCCCTGGTACGACAGCTTTTCTCGTGCCTATGGTACAACAACTTTTCTCGTGCCTATGGTACAACAACTTTTCGCCGTGCCCCTGGTACACCGCTCAGTAGCACTTTGCCACACAAACTCTCCTCGTGCCTATGGTACGACAACTTTTCTCGTGCCTATGGTACAACAACTTTCCTCCGTGCCCCTGGTACGACAGCTTTTCTCGTGCCTATGGTACAACAACTTTTCTCGTGCCTATGGTACAACAACTTTTCGCCGTGCCCCTGGTACACCGCTCAGTAGCACTTTGCCACACACACACTCCTCGTACCTATGGTATGACAACTTTTCTCGTGCCTATGGTACGACAACTTTTCTCGTGCCTATGGTACAACAACTTTTCGCCGTGCCCCTGGTACACCGCTCAGTAGCACTTTGCCACACAAACTCTCCTCGTGCCTATGGTACGACAACTTTCCCCCGTGCCCCTGGTACACTGCGCAGAAACTCTTTGCCACACACACACACACCACTCGTGCCTATGGTACGACAACAGGCCCCGGGGACCTACATCGCACCTTGCTCTTGCCTCCCTTACAGCTGAAAAAGGTCCATGCCTGTGCCCTGGCCCTGCTGAAATTCCCTCTCCATTTAGCCGAGGCAGTGAGTCGGCCTCCTGTCTCCCTTTACGGTCGAAAAAGATGTGCTCCTGGGCGCACTGGCCCTGCTGCTACTCACATCGGGCATGGACCTGGACCTCCAGCAGGCCCCGGGGACCTACATCACACCTTGCTCTTGCCTCCCTTACAGCTGAAAAAGGTCCATGCCTGTGCCCTGGCCCTGCTGAAATTCCCTCTCCATTTAGCCGAGGCAGTGAGTCGGCCTCCTGTCTCCCTTTACGGTCGAAAAAGATGTGCTCCTGGGCGCACTGGCCCTGCTGCTACTCACATCGGGCATGGACCTGGACCTCCAGCAGGCCCCGGGGACCTACATCACACCTTGCTCTTGCCTCCCTTACAGCTGAAAAGGTCCATGCTTGTGCCCTGGCCCTTCTGAAATTCCCTCTCCATTTAGCCGAGGCAGTGAGTCGGCCTCCTGTCTCCCTTTACGGTCGAAAAAGATGTGCTCCTGGGCGCACTGGCCCTGCTGCTACTCACATCGGGCATGGACCTGGACCTCCAGCAGGCCCCGGGGACCTACATCACACCTTGCTCTTGCCTCCCTTACAGCTGAAAAGGTCCATGCTTGTGCCCTGGCCCTTCTGAAATTCCCTCTCCATTTAGCCGAGGCAGTGAGTCGGCCTCCTGTCTCCCTTTACGGTCGAAAAAGATGTGCTCCTGGGCGCGCTGGCCCTGCTGCTACTCACATCGGGCATGGACCTGGACCTCCAGCAGGCCCCGGGGACCTACATCACACCTTGCTCTTGCCTCCCTTACAGCTGAAAAAGGTCCATGCCTGTGCCCTGGCCCTGCTGAAATTCCCTCTCCATTTAGCCGAGGCAGTGAGTCGGCCTCCTGTCTCCCTTTACGGTCGAAAAAGATGTGCTCCTGGGCGCGCTGGCCCTGCTGCTACTCACATCGGGCATGGACCTGGACCTCCAGCAGGCCCCGGGGACCTACATCACACCTTGCTCTTGCCTCCCTTACAGCTGAAAAAGGTCCATGCTTGTGCCCTGGCCCTTCTGAAATTCCCTCTCCATTTAGCCGAGGCAGAGAGTCGGCCTCCTGTCTCCTTTACGGTCGAAAAAGTTGTGCTCCTGGGCGCGCTGGCCCTGCTGCTACTCACATCGGGCATGGACCTGGACCTCCAGCAGGCCCCGGGGACCTACATCACACCTTGCTCTTGCCTCCCTTACAGCTGAAAAAGGTCCATGCCTGTGCCCTGGCCCTGCTGAAATTCCCTCTCCATTTAGCCGAGGCAGTGAGTCGGCCTCCCGTCTCCCTTTACGGTCGAAAAAGATGTGCTCCTGGGCGCACTGGCCCTGCTGCTACTCACATCGGGCATGGACCTGGACCTCCAGCAGGCCCCGGGGACCTACATCACACCTTGCTCTTGCCTCCCTTACAGCTGAAAAGGTCCATGCTTGTGCCCTGGCCCTGCTGAAATTCCCTCTCCATTTAGCCGAGGCAGTGAGTCGGCCTCCTGTCTCCCTTTACGGTCGAAAAAGATGTGCTCCTTGGCGCGCTGGCCCTGCT
>NC_140630.1:33010702-33018202 GCF_057382275.1 Copadichromis virginalis
CTGCAGTTACCCTGTGCCACATATCTAGCATGGACCTGGACCTCCAGCAGGCCCTGGGGACCCACATACTCCCCTGCTCTACTCCCCCACTAGCTTTCCTTTCTTGCAGTTACGCTCCAGCGCATATCCAGCATGGACCTTGACCTCCAGCAGGCCCCGTGAACCCACATTACCCCCCCCCCCCCCCTCCTGCAGTTAATCCTGTACCACATATCTAGCACGGACCTTGACCTCCAGCAGGCCCCGGGGACCCACATTACCCCCCCCCCCTTCCCCCTGCAGTTACCCTGTACCACATGTCTAGCATGGACCTTGACTTCCAGCAGGCCCCGTGGACCCACATTACCCCCCCCCCCTGCAGTTACCCTGTGCCACATATCTAGCATGGACCTGGACCTCCAGCAGGCCCTGGGGACCCACATACTCCCCTGCTCTACTCCCCCACTAGCTTTCCTTTCTTGCAGTTACGCTCCAGCGCATATCCAGCATGGACCTTGACCTCCAGCAGGCCCCGTGAACCCACATTACCCCCCCCCCCTCCTGCAGTTAACCCTGTACCACGTATCTAGCATGGACCTGGACCTCCAGCAGGCCCCGGGGACCAACATACTCCTCTGCTCTACTCCCCCACTAGCTTTCCTTCTCCCGCAGTTACCCTCCACCACAAATCCAGCATGGCCCTTGCCCTCCAGCAGGCCCCGAGGACCCACATACTCCTCCGCTCTAATCCCCCATGAGCTTTCCTTCTCCTGCAGTTACCCTCCACCGCATATCCAGCATGGCCCTTGACCTCCAGCAGGCCCCGGGGACCAACATACTCCTCTGCTCTACTCCCCCACTAGCTTTCCTTCTCCCGCAGTTACCCTCCACCACAAATCCAGCATGGCCCTTGCCCTCCAGCAGGCCCCGAGGACCCACAGTACCCCCCCCCCCCCCCTGCAGTTACCCTGTACCACATATCTAGCATGGACCTTGACTTCCAGCAGGCCCCGTGGACCCACAATACCCCCCCCCCCCCCCTGCAGTTACCCTGTGCCACATATCTAGCATGGACCTGGACCTCCAGCAGGCCCCGTGGACCCACATTGCCCCCCCCTGCAGTTACCCTGTGCCACATATCTAGCATGGACCTGGACCTCCAGCAGGCCCTGGGGACCCACATACTCCCCTGCTCTACTCCCCCACTAGCTTTCCTTTCTTGCAGTTACGCTCCAGCGCATATCCAGCATGGACCTTGACCTCCAGCAGGCCCCGTGAACCCACATTACCCCCCCCCCTCCTGCAGTTACCCTGTACCACGTATCTAGCATGGACCTGGACCTCCAGCAGGCCCCGGGGACCCACACTTAAGCCCCCTCCCACTAACAAAGCAGAACACCACTGGCAAAATCCTCGTGCCCCTGGTACTCCAGAAAGCACATTGAAATGTGCCCCTGGTACACTGCGCAGAAGAACTGCCACACACACACACACACACACACGCACGCACGCACGCACGCACGCACGCACGCACGCACGCACGCACGCACGCACGCACTGCTTGTACCTATGGTACGACAACTTTCCTCCGTGCCCCTGGTACGACAGCTTTTCTCGTGCCTATGGTACAACAACTTTTCTCGTGCCTATGGTACAACAACTTTTCGCCGTGCCCCTGGTACACCGCTCAGTAGCACTTTGCCACACACACACTCCTCGTACCTATGGTATGACAACTTTTCTCGTGCCTATGGTACGACAACTTTTCTCGTGCCTATGGTACAACAACTTTTCGCCGTGCCCCTGGTACACCGCTCAGTAGCACTTTGCCACACAAACTCTCCTCGTGCCTATGGTACGACAACTTTCCTCCGTGCCCCTGGTACGACAGCTTTTCTCGTGCCTATGGTACAACAACTTTTCTCGTGCCTATGGTACAACAACTTTTCGCCGTGCCCCTGGTACACCGCTCAGTAGCACTTTGCCACACACACACACAACACTCGTGCCTATGGTACGACAACTTTTCTCGTGCCTATGGTACGACAACTTTTCTCGTGCCTATGGTACAACAACCTTTCCCCGTGCCCCTGGTACACTGCGCAGAAACTCTTTGCCACACACACACACCACTCGTGCCTATGGTACGACAACAGGCCCCGGGGACCTACATCGCACCTTGCTCTTGCCTCCCTTACAGCTGAAAAAGGTCCATGCCTGTGCCCTGGCCCTGCTGAAATTCCCTCTCCATTTAGCCGAGGCAGTGAGTCGGCCTCCTGTCTCCCTTTACGGTCGAAAAAGATGTGCTCCTGGGCGCACTGGCCCTGCTGCTACTCACATCGGGCATGGACCTGGACCTCCAGCAGGCCCCGGGGACCTACATCACACCTTGCTCTTGCCTCCCTTACAGCTGAAAAGGTCCATGCTTTTGCCCTGGCCCTGCTGAAATTCCCTCTCCATTTAGCCGAGGCAGTGAGTCGGCCTCCTGTCTCCCTTTACGGTCGAAAAAGATGTGCTCCTGGGCGCACTGGCCCTGCTGCTACTCACATCGGGCATGGACCTGGACCTCCAGCAGGCCCCGGGGACCTACATCACACCTTGCTCTTGCCTCCCTTACAGCTGAAAAGGTCCATGCTTGTGCCCTGGCCCTTCTGAAATTCCCTCTCCATTTAGCCGAGGCAGTGAGTCGGCCTCCTGTCTCCCTTTACGGTCGAAAAAGATGTGCTCCTGGGCGCGCTGGCCCTGCTGCTACTCACATCGGGCATGGACCTGGACCTCCAGCAGGCCCCGGGGACCTACATCACACCTTGCTCTTGCCTCCCTTACAGCTGAAAAGGTCCATGCTTTTGCCCTGGCCCTGCTGAAATTCCCTCTCCATTTAGCCGAGGCAGTGAGTCGGCCTCCTGTCTCCCTTTACGGTCGAAAAAGATGTGCTCCTTGGCGCGCTGGCCCTGCTGCTACTCACATCGGGCATGGACCTGGACCTCCAGCAGGCCCCGGGGACCAACATACTCCTCTGCTCTACTCCCCCACTAGCTTTCCTTCTCCCGCAGTTACCCTCCACCACAAATCCAGCATGGCCCTTGCCCTCCAGCAGGCCCCGAGGACCCACATACTCCTCCGCTCTAATCCCCCATGAGCTTTCCTTCTCCTGCAGTTACCCTCCACCGCATATCCAGCATGGCCCTTGACCTCCAGCATGCCCCGGGGACGCACATCCTCCCCTGCTCTAGTCCCCCACTAGCTTACCTTTCTTGTAGTTACGCTCCAGCGCATATCCAGCATGGACCTTGACCTCCAGCAGGCCCCGGGGACGCACATCCTCCCCTGCTCTAATCCCCCACTAGCTTTCCTTCTCCTGCAGTTACCCTCCACCGCATATCCAGCATGGACCTTGACCTCCAGCATGCCCCGTGGACCCACATTACCCCCCCCCCCTCCTGCAGTTACCCTGTACCACGTATCTAGCATGGACCTGGACCTCCAGCAGGCCCCGGGGACCCACATTACCCCCCCCCCCCTTCCCCCTGCAGTTACCCTGTACCACATGTCTAGCATGGACCTTGACTTCCAGCAGGCCCCGTGGACCCACAATACCCCCCCCCCCCCCTGCAGTTACCCTGTGCCACATATCTAGCATGGACCTGGACCTCCAGCAGGCCCCGTGGACCCACATTACCCCCCCCTGCAGTTACCCTGTGCCACATATCTAGCATGGACCTGGACCTCCAGCAGGCCCTGGGGACCCACATACTCCCCTGCTCTACTCCCCCACTAGCTTTCCTTTCTTGCAGTTACGCTCCAACGCATATCCAGCATGGACCTTGACCTCCAGCAGGCCCCGTGAACCCACATTACCCCCCCCCCCCTCCTCCTGCAGTTACCCTGTACCACGTATCTAGCATGGACCTGGACCTCCAGCAGGCCCCGGGGACCCACATTACCCCCCCCCCCCTTCCCCCTGCAGTTACCCTGTACCACATGTCTAGCATGGACCTTGACTTCCAGCAGGCCCCGTGGACCCACAATACCCCCCCCCCCCCCCCCCCCGCAGTTACCCTGTGCCACATATCTAGCATGGACCTGGACCTCCAGCAGGCCCCGTGGACCCACATTACCCCCCCCCCTGCAGTTACCCTGTGCCACATATCTAGCATGGACCTGGACCTCCAGCAGGCCCTGGGGACCCACATACTCCCCTGCTCTACTCCCCCACTAGCTTTCCTTTCTTGCAGTTACGCTCCAACGCATATCCAGCATGGACCTTGACCTCCAGCAGGCCCCGTGAACCCACATTACCCCCCCCCTCCTCCTGCAGTTACCCTGTACCACGTATCTAGCATGGACCTGGACCTCCAGCAGGCCCCGGGGACCCACACTTAAGCCCCCTCCCACTAACAAAGCAGAACACCACTGGCAAAATCCTCGTGCCCCTGGTACTCCAGAAAGCACATTGAAATGTGCCCCTGGTACACTGCGCAGAAGAACTGCCACACACGCACGCACGCACGCACGCACGCACTGCTTGTGCCTATGGTACGACAACTTTTCCCGTGCCTATGGTACGACAACTTTTCTCGTGCCTATGGTACAACAACTTTCCTCCGTGCCCCTGGTACGACAACTTTTCTCGTGCCTATGGTACAACAACTTTTCTCGTGCCTATGGTACAACAACTTTTCGCCGTGCCCCTGGTACACCGCTCAGTAGCACTTTGCCACACAAACTCTCCTCGTGCCTATGGTACGACAACTTTTCTCGTGCCTATGGTACAACAACTTTCCTCCGTGCCCCTGGTACGACAGCTTTTCTCGTGCCTATGGTACAACAACTTTTCTCGTGCCTATGGTACAACAACTTTTCGCCGTGCCCCTGGTACACCGCTCAGTAGCACTTTGCCACACAAACTCTCCTCGTGCCTATGGTACGACAACTTTTCTCGTGCCTATGGTACAACAACTTTCCTCCGTGCCCCTGGTACGACAGCTTTTCTCGTGCCTATGGTACAACAACTTTTCTCGTGCCTATGGTACAACAACTTTTCGCCGTGCCCCTGGTACACCGCTCAGTAGCACTTTGCCACACAAACTCTCCTCGTGCCTATGGTACAACAACATTTCGCCGTGCCCCTGGTACACCGCTCAGTAGCACTTTGCCACACAAACTCTCCTCGTGCCTATGGTACAACAACTTTTCGCCGTGCCCCTGGTACACCGCTCAGTAGCACTTTGCCACACAAACTCTCCTCGTGCCTATGGTACGACAACTTTTCTCGTGCCTATGGTACGACAACTTTTCTCGTGCCTATGGTACAACAACCTTTCCCCGTGCCCCTGGTACACTGCGCAGAAACTCTTTGCCACACACACACACCACTCGTGCCTATGGTACGACAACAGGCCCCGGGGACCTACATCGCACCTTGCTCTTGCCTCCCTTACAGCTGAAAAAGGTCCATGCCTGTGCCCTGGCCCTGCTGAAATTCCCTCTCCATTTAGCCGAGGCAGTGAGTCGGCCTCCTGTCTCCCTTTACGGCCGAAAAAGATGTGCTCCTGGGCGCGCTGGCCCTGCTGCTACTCACATCGGGCATGGACCTGGACCTCCAGCAGGCCCCGGGGACCTACATCACACCTTGCTCTTGCCTCCCTTACAGCTGAAAAAGGTCCATGCTTGTGCCCTGGCCCTTCTGAAATTCCCTCTCCATTTAGCCGAGGCAGTGAGTCGGCCTCCTGTCTCCTTCACGGTCGAAAAAGATGTGCTCCTGGGCGCGCTGGCCCTGCTGCTACTCACATCGGGCATGGACCTGGACCTCCAGCAGGCCCCGGGGACCTACATCACACCTTGCTCTTGCCTCCCTTACAGCTGAAAAAGGTCCATGCTTGTGCCCTGGCCCTTCTGAAATTCCCTCTCCATTTAGCCGAGGCAGTGAGTCGGCCTCCTGTCTCCCTTTACGGTCGAAAAAGATGTGCTCCTGGGCGCGCTGGCCCTGCTGCTACTCACATCGGGCATGGACCTGGACCTCCAGCAGGCCCCGGGGACCTACATCACACCTTGCTCTTGCCTCCCTTACAGCTGAAAAAGGTCCATGCCTGTGCCCTGGCCCTGCTGAAATTCCCTCTCCATTTAGCCGAGGCAGAGAGTCGGCCTCCTCTCTCCTTTACGGTCGAAAAAGATGTGCTCCTGGGCGCGCTGGCCCTGCTGCTACTCACATCGGGCATGGACCTGGACCTCCAGCAGGCCCCGGGGACCTACATCACACCTTGCTCTTGCCTCCCTTACAGCTGAAAAAGGTCCATGCTTGTGCACTGGCCCTGCTGAAATTCCCTCTCCATTTAGCCGAGGCAGTGAGTCGGCCTCCTGTCTCCCTTTACGGTCGAAAAAGATGTGCTCCTGGGCGCGCTGGCCCTGCTGCTACTCACATCGGGCATGGACCTGGACCTCCAGCAGGCCCCGGGGACCTACATCACACCTTGCTCTTGCCTCCCTTACAGCTGAAAAAGGTCCATGCTTGTGCACTGGCCCTGCTGAAATTCCCTCTCCATTTAGCCGAGGCAGTGAGTCGGCCTCCTGTCTCCCTTTACGGTCGAAAAAGATGTGCTCCTGGGCGCGCTGGCCCTGCTGCTACTCACATCGGGCATGGACCTGGACCTCCAGCAGGCCCCGGGGACCTACATCACACCTTGCTCTTGCCTCCCTTACAGCTGAAAAAGGTCCATGCCTGTGCCCTGGCCCTGCTGAAATTCCCTCTCCATTTAGCCGAGGCAGTGAGTCGGCCTCCTGTCTCCCTTTACGGTCGAAAAAGATGTGCTCCTGGGCGCGCTGGCCCTGCTGCTACTCACATCGGGCATGGACCTGGACCTCCAGCAGGCCCCGGGGACCTACATCACACCTTGCTCTTGCCTCCCTTACAGCTGAAAAAGGTCCATGCTTGTGCCCTGGCCCTTCTGAAATTCCCTCTCCATTTAGCCGAGGCAGTGAGTCGGCCTCCTGTCTCCCTTTACGGTCGAAAAAGATGTGCTCCTGGGCGCGCTGGCCCTGCTGCTACTCACATCGGGCATGGACCTGGACCTCCAGCAGGCCCCGGGGACCTACATCACACCTTGCTCTTGCCTCCCTTACAGCTGAAAAAGGTCCATGCTTGTGCCCTGGCCCTTCTGAAATTCCCTCTCCATTTAGCCGAGGCAGAGAGTCGGCCTCCTCTCTCCTTTACGGTCGAAAAAGATGTGCTCCTGGGCGCGCTGGCCCTGCTGCTACTCACATCGGGCATGGACCTGGACCTCCAGCAGGCCCCGGGGACCTACATCACACCTTGCTCTTGCCTCCCTTACAGCTGAAAAAGGTCCATGCTTGTGCCCTGGCCCTTCTGAAATTCCCTCTCCATTTAGCCGAGGCAGTGAGTCGGCCTCCTGTCTCCTTCACGGTCGAAAAAGATGTGCTCCTGGGCGCGCTGGCCCTGCTGCTACTCACATCGGGCATGGACCTGGACCTCCAGCAGGCCCCAGGGACCAACATACTCCTCTG
>NC_140630.1:33038202-33045702 GCF_057382275.1 Copadichromis virginalis
CCCCCCCTCCTGCAGTTAATCCTGTACCACATATCTAGCACGGACCTTGACCTCCAGCAGGCCCCGGGGACCCACATTACCCCCCCCCCCTTCCCCCTGCAGTTACCCTGTACCACATGTCTAGCATGGACCTTGACTTCCAGCAGGCCCCGTGGACCCACATTACCCCCCCCCCCTGCAGTTACCCTGTGCCACATATCTAGCATGGACCTGGACCTCCAGCAGGCCCTGGGGACCCACATACTCCCCTGCTCTACTCCCCCACTAGCTTTCCTTTCTTGCAGTTACGCTCCAGCGCATATCCAGCATGGACCTTGACCTCCAGCAGGCCCCGTGAACCCACATTACCCCCCCCCCCTCCTGCAGTTAACCCTGTACCACGTATCTAGCATGGACCTGGACCTCCAGCAGGCCCCGGGGACCAACATACTCCTCTGCTCTACTCCCCCACTAGCTTTCCTTCTCCCGCAGTTACCCTCCACCACAAATCCAGCATGGCCCTTGCCCTCCAGCAGGCCCCGAGGACCCACATACTCCTCCGCTCTAATCCCCCATGAGCTTTCCTTCTCCTGCAGTTACCCTCCACCGCATATCCAGCATGGCCCTTGACCTCCAGCAGGCCCCGGGGACCAACATACTCCTCTGCTCTACTCCCCCACTAGCTTTCCTTCTCCCGCAGTTACCCTCCACCACAAATCCAGCATGGCCCTTGCCCTCCAGCAGGCCCCGAGGACCCACAGTACCCCCCCCCCCCCCCCTGCAGTTACCCTGTACCACATATCTAGCATGGACCTTGACTTCCAGCAGGCCCCGTGGACCCACAATACCCCCCCCCCCCCCCTGCAGTTACCCTGTGCCACATATCTAGCATGGACCTGGACCTCCAGCAGGCCCCGTGGACCCACATTGCCCCCCCCTGCAGTTACCCTGTGCCACATATCTAGCATGGACCTGGACCTCCAGCAGGCCCTGGGGACCCACATACTCCCCTGCTCTACTCCCCCACTAGCTTTCCTTTCTTGCAGTTACGCTCCAGCGCATATCCAGCATGGACCTTGACCTCCAGCAGGCCCCGTGAACCCACATTACCCCCCCCCCTCCTGCAGTTACCCTGTACCACGTATCTAGCATGGACCTGGACCTCCAGCAGGCCCCGGGGACCCACACTTAAGCCCCCTCCCACTAACAAAGCAGAACACCACTGGCAAAATCCTCGTGCCCCTGGTACTCCAGAAAGCACATTGAAATGTGCCCCTGGTACACTGCGCAGAAGAACTGCCACACACACACACACACACACACGCACGCACGCACGCACGCACGCACGCACGCACGCACGCACGCACGCACGCACGCACTGCTTGTACCTATGGTACGACAACTTTCCTCCGTGCCCCTGGTACGACAGCTTTTCTCGTGCCTATGGTACAACAACTTTTCTCGTGCCTATGGTACAACAACTTTTCGCCGTGCCCCTGGTACACCGCTCAGTAGCACTTTGCCACACACACACTCCTCGTACCTATGGTATGACAACTTTTCTCGTGCCTATGGTACGACAACTTTTCTCGTGCCTATGGTACAACAACTTTTCGCCGTGCCCCTGGTACACCGCTCAGTAGCACTTTGCCACACAAACTCTCCTCGTGCCTATGGTACGACAACTTTCCTCCGTGCCCCTGGTACGACAGCTTTTCTCGTGCCTATGGTACAACAACTTTTCTCGTGCCTATGGTACAACAACTTTTCGCCGTGCCCCTGGTACACCGCTCAGTAGCACTTTGCCACACACACACACAACACTCGTGCCTATGGTACGACAACTTTTCTCGTGCCTATGGTACGACAACTTTTCTCGTGCCTATGGTACAACAACCTTTCCCCGTGCCCCTGGTACACTGCGCAGAAACTCTTTGCCACACACACACACCACTCGTGCCTATGGTACGACAACAGGCCCCGGGGACCTACATCGCACCTTGCTCTTGCCTCCCTTACAGCTGAAAAAGGTCCATGCCTGTGCCCTGGCCCTGCTGAAATTCCCTCTCCATTTAGCCGAGGCAGTGAGTCGGCCTCCTGTCTCCCTTTACGGTCGAAAAAGATGTGCTCCTGGGCGCACTGGCCCTGCTGCTACTCACATCGGGCATGGACCTGGACCTCCAGCAGGCCCCGGGGACCTACATCACACCTTGCTCTTGCCTCCCTTACAGCTGAAAAGGTCCATGCTTTTGCCCTGGCCCTGCTGAAATTCCCTCTCCATTTAGCCGAGGCAGTGAGTCGGCCTCCTGTCTCCCTTTACGGTCGAAAAAGATGTGCTCCTGGGCGCACTGGCCCTGCTGCTACTCACATCGGGCATGGACCTGGACCTCCAGCAGGCCCCGGGGACCTACATCACACCTTGCTCTTGCCTCCCTTACAGCTGAAAAGGTCCATGCTTGTGCCCTGGCCCTTCTGAAATTCCCTCTCCATTTAGCCGAGGCAGTGAGTCGGCCTCCTGTCTCCCTTTACGGTCGAAAAAGATGTGCTCCTGGGCGCGCTGGCCCTGCTGCTACTCACATCGGGCATGGACCTGGACCTCCAGCAGGCCCCGGGGACCTACATCACACCTTGCTCTTGCCTCCCTTACAGCTGAAAAGGTCCATGCTTTTGCCCTGGCCCTGCTGAAATTCCCTCTCCATTTAGCCGAGGCAGTGAGTCGGCCTCCTGTCTCCCTTTACGGTCGAAAAAGATGTGCTCCTTGGCGCGCTGGCCCTGCTGCTACTCACATCGGGCATGGACCTGGACCTCCAGCAGGCCCCGGGGACCAACATACTCCTCTGCTCTACTCCCCCACTAGCTTTCCTTCTCCCGCAGTTACCCTCCACCACAAATCCAGCATGGCCCTTGCCCTCCAGCAGGCCCCGAGGACCCACATACTCCTCCGCTCTAATCCCCCATGAGCTTTCCTTCTCCTGCAGTTACCCTCCACCGCATATCCAGCATGGCCCTTGACCTCCAGCATGCCCCGGGGACGCACATCCTCCCCTGCTCTAGTCCCCCACTAGCTTACCTTTCTTGTAGTTACGCTCCAGCGCATATCCAGCATGGACCTTGACCTCCAGCAGGCCCCGGGGACGCACATCCTCCCCTGCTCTAATCCCCCACTAGCTTTCCTTCTCCTGCAGTTACCCTCCACCGCATATCCAGCATGGACCTTGACCTCCAGCATGCCCCGTGGACCCACATTACCCCCCCCCCCTCCTGCAGTTACCCTGTACCACGTATCTAGCATGGACCTGGACCTCCAGCAGGCCCCGGGGACCCACATTACCCCCCCCCCCCTTCCCCCTGCAGTTACCCTGTACCACATGTCTAGCATGGACCTTGACTTCCAGCAGGCCCCGTGGACCCACAATACCCCCCCCCCCCCCTGCAGTTACCCTGTGCCACATATCTAGCATGGACCTGGACCTCCAGCAGGCCCCGTGGACCCACATTACCCCCCCCTGCAGTTACCCTGTGCCACATATCTAGCATGGACCTGGACCTCCAGCAGGCCCTGGGGACCCACATACTCCCCTGCTCTACTCCCCCACTAGCTTTCCTTTCTTGCAGTTACGCTCCAACGCATATCCAGCATGGACCTTGACCTCCAGCAGGCCCCGTGAACCCACATTACCCCCCCCCCCCTCCTCCTGCAGTTACCCTGTGCCACATATCTAGCATGGACCTGGACCTCCAGCAGGCCCCGTGGACCCACATTACCCCCCCCTGCAGTTACCCTGTGCCACATATCTAGCATGGACCTGGACCTCCAGCAGGCCCTGGGGACCCACATACTCCCCTGCTCTACTCCCCCACTAGCTTTCCTTTCTTGCAGTTACGCTCCAACGCATATCCAGCATGGACCTTGACCTCCAGCAGGCCCCGTGAACCCACATTACCCCCCCCCCCCTCCTCCTGCAGTTACCCTGTACCACGTATCTAGCATGGACCTGGACCTCCAGCAGGCCCCGGGGACCCACATTACCCCCCCCCCCCTTCCCCCTGCAGTTACCCTGTACCACATGTCTAGCATGGACCTTGACTTCCAGCAGGCCCCGTGGACCCACAATACCCCCCCCCCCCCCCCCCCCCGCAGTTACCCTGTGCCACATATCTAGCATGGACCTGGACCTCCAGCAGGCCCCGTGGACCCACATTACCCCCCCCCCTGCAGTTACCCTGTGCCACATATCTAGCATGGACCTGGACCTCCAGCAGGCCCTGGGGACCCACATACTCCCCTGCTCTACTCCCCCACTAGCTTTCCTTTCTTGCAGTTACGCTCCAACGCATATCCAGCATGGACCTTGACCTCCAGCAGGCCCCGTGAACCCACATTACCCCCCCCCTCCTCCTGCAGTTACCCTGTACCACGTATCTAGCATGGACCTGGACCTCCAGCAGGCCCCGGGGACCCACACTTAAGCCCCCTCCCACTAACAAAGCAGAACACCACTGGCAAAATCCTCGTGCCCCTGGTACTCCAGAAAGCACATTGAAATGTGCCCCTGGTACACTGCGCAGAAGAACTGCCACACACGCACGCACGCACGCACGCACGCACTGCTTGTGCCTATGGTACGACAACTTTTCCCGTGCCTATGGTACGACAACTTTTCTCGTGCCTATGGTACAACAACTTTCCTCCGTGCCCCTGGTACGACAACTTTTCTCGTGCCTATGGTACAACAACTTTTCTCGTGCCTATGGTACAACAACTTTTCGCCGTGCCCCTGGTACACCGCTCAGTAGCACTTTGCCACACAAACTCTCCTCGTGCCTATGGTACGACAACTTTTCTCGTGCCTATGGTACAACAACTTTCCTCCGTGCCCCTGGTACGACAGCTTTTCTCGTGCCTATGGTACAACAACTTTTCTCGTGCCTATGGTACAACAACTTTTCGCCGTGCCCCTGGTACACCGCTCAGTAGCACTTTGCCACACAAACTCTCCTCGTGCCTATGGTACGACAACTTTTCTCGTGCCTATGGTACAACAACTTTCCTCCGTGCCCCTGGTACGACAGCTTTTCTCGTGCCTATGGTACAACAACTTTTCTCGTGCCTATGGTACAACAACTTTTCGCCGTGCCCCTGGTACACCGCTCAGTAGCACTTTGCCACACAAACTCTCCTCGTGCCTATGGTACAACAACATTTCGCCGTGCCCCTGGTACACCGCTCAGTAGCACTTTGCCACACAAACTCTCCTCGTGCCTATGGTACAACAACTTTTCGCCGTGCCCCTGGTACACCGCTCAGTAGCACTTTGCCACACAAACTCTCCTCGTGCCTATGGTACGACAACTTTTCTCGTGCCTATGGTACGACAACTTTTCTCGTGCCTATGGTACAACAACCTTTCCCCGTGCCCCTGGTACACTGCGCAGAAACTCTTTGCCACACACACACACCACTCGTGCCTATGGTACGACAACAGGCCCCGGGGACCTACATCGCACCTTGCTCTTGCCTCCCTTACAGCTGAAAAAGGTCCATGCCTGTGCCCTGGCCCTGCTGAAATTCCCTCTCCATTTAGCCGAGGCAGTGAGTCGGCCTCCTGTCTCCCTTTACGGCCGAAAAAGATGTGCTCCTGGGCGCGCTGGCCCTGCTGCTACTCACATCGGGCATGGACCTGGACCTCCAGCAGGCCCCGGGGACCTACATCACACCTTGCTCTTGCCTCCCTTACAGCTGAAAAAGGTCCATGCTTGTGCCCTGGCCCTTCTGAAATTCCCTCTCCATTTAGCCGAGGCAGTGAGTCGGCCTCCTGTCTCCTTCACGGTCGAAAAAGATGTGCTCCTGGGCGCGCTGGCCCTGCTGCTACTCACATCGGGCATGGACCTGGACCTCCAGCAGGCCCCGGGGACCTACATCACACCTTGCTCTTGCCTCCCTTACAGCTGAAAAAGGTCCATGCTTGTGCCCTGGCCCTTCTGAAATTCCCTCTCCATTTAGCCGAGGCAGTGAGTCGGCCTCCTGTCTCCCTTTACGGTCGAAAAAGATGTGCTCCTGGGCGCGCTGGCCCTGCTGCTACTCACATCGGGCATGGACCTGGACCTCCAGCAGGCCCCGGGGACCTACATCACACCTTGCTCTTGCCTCCCTTACAGCTGAAAAAGGTCCATGCCTGTGCCCTGGCCCTGCTGAAATTCCCTCTCCATTTAGCCGAGGCAGAGAGTCGGCCTCCTCTCTCCTTTACGGTCGAAAAAGATGTGCTCCTGGGCGCGCTGGCCCTGCTGCTACTCACATCGGGCATGGACCTGGACCTCCAGCAGGCCCCGGGGACCTACATCACACCTTGCTCTTGCCTCCCTTACAGCTGAAAAAGGTCCATGCTTGTGCACTGGCCCTGCTGAAATTCCCTCTCCATTTAGCCGAGGCAGTGAGTCGGCCTCCTGTCTCCCTTTACGGTCGAAAAAGATGTGCTCCTGGGCGCGCTGGCCCTGCTGCTACTCACATCGGGCATGGACCTGGACCTCCAGCAGGCCCCGGGGACCTACATCACACCTTGCTCTTGCCTCCCTTACAGCTGAAAAAGGTCCATGCTTGTGCACTGGCCCTGCTGAAATTCCCTCTCCATTTAGCCGAGGCAGTGAGTCGGCCTCCTGTCTCCCTTTACGGTCGAAAAAGATGTGCTCCTGGGCGCGCTGGCCCTGCTGCTACTCACATCGGGCATGGACCTGGACCTCCAGCAGGCCCCGGGGACCTACATCACACCTTGCTCTTGCCTCCCTTACAGCTGAAAAAGGTCCATGCCTGTGCCCTGGCCCTGCTGAAATTCCCTCTCCATTTAGCCGAGGCAGTGAGTCGGCCTCCTGTCTCCCTTTACGGTCGAAAAAGATGTGCTCCTGGGCGCGCTGGCCCTGCTGCTACTCACATCGGGCATGGACCTGGACCTCCAGCAGGCCCCGGGGACCTACATCACACCTTGCTCTTGCCTCCCTTACAGCTGAAAAAGGTCCATGCTTGTGCCCTGGCCCTTCTGAAATTCCCTCTCCATTTAGCCGAGGCAGTGAGTCGGCCTCCTGTCTCCCTTTACGGTCGAAAAAGATGTGCTCCTGGGCGCGCTGGCCCTGCTGCTACTCACATCGGGCATGGACCTGGACCTCCAGCAGGCCCCGGGGACCTACATCACACCTTGCTCTTGCCTCCCTTACAGCTGAAAAAGGTCCATGCTTGTGCCCTGGCCCTTCTGAAATTCCCTCTCCATTTAGCCGAGGCAGAGAGTCGGCCTCCTCTCTCCTTTACGGTCGAAAAAGATGTGCTCCTGGGCGCGCTGGCCCTGCTGCTACTCACATCGGGCATGGACCTGGACCTCCAGCAGGCCCCGGGGACCTACATCACACCTTGCTCTTGCCTCCCTTACAGCTGAAAAGGTCCATGCTTTTGCCCTGGCCCTGCTGAAATTCCCTCTCCATTTAGCCGAGGCAGTGAGTCGGCCTCCTGTCTCCCTTTACGGTCGAAAAAGATGT
>NC_140630.1:33080702-33083202 GCF_057382275.1 Copadichromis virginalis
TCCTTCTCCCGCAGTTACCCTCCACCACAAATCCAGCATGGCCCTTGCCCTCCAGCAGGCCCCGAGGACCCACAGTACCCCCCCCCCCCCCCCTGCAGTTACCCTGTACCACATATCTAGCATGGACCTTGACTTCCAGCAGGCCCCGTGGACCCACAATACCCCCCCCCCCCCCCTGCAGTTACCCTGTGCCACATATCTAGCATGGACCTGGACCTCCAGCAGGCCCCGTGGACCCACATTGCCCCCCCCTGCAGTTACCCTGTGCCACATATCTAGCATGGACCTGGACCTCCAGCAGGCCCTGGGGACCCACATACTCCCCTGCTCTACTCCCCCACTAGCTTTCCTTTCTTGCAGTTACGCTCCAGCGCATATCCAGCATGGACCTTGACCTCCAGCAGGCCCCGTGAACCCACATTACCCCCCCCCCTCCTGCAGTTACCCTGTACCACGTATCTAGCATGGACCTGGACCTCCAGCAGGCCCCGGGGACCCACACTTAAGCCCCCTCCCACTAACAAAGCAGAACACCACTGGCAAAATCCTCGTGCCCCTGGTACTCCAGAAAGCACATTGAAATGTGCCCCTGGTACACTGCGCAGAAGAACTGCCACACACACACACACACACACACGCACGCACGCACGCACGCACGCACGCACGCACGCACGCACGCACGCACGCACGCACTGCTTGTACCTATGGTACGACAACTTTCCTCCGTGCCCCTGGTACGACAGCTTTTCTCGTGCCTATGGTACAACAACTTTTCTCGTGCCTATGGTACAACAACTTTTCGCCGTGCCCCTGGTACACCGCTCAGTAGCACTTTGCCACACAAACTCTCCTCGTGCCTATGGTACGACAACTTTTCTCGTGCCTATGGTACAACAACTTTCCTCCGTGCCCCTGGTACGACAGCTTTTCTCGTGCCTATGGTACAACAACTTTTCTCGTGCCTATGGTACAACAACTTTTCGCCGTGCCCCTGGTACACCGCTCAGTAGCACTTTGCCACACAAACTCTCCTCGTGCCTATGGTACGACAACTTTTCTCATGCCTATGGTACAACAACTTTCCTCCGTGCCCCTGGTACGACAGCTTTTCTCGTGCCTATGGTACAACAACTTTTCTCGTGCCTATGGTACAACAACTTTTCGCCGTGCCCCTGGTACACCGCTCAGTAGCACTTTGCCACACAAACTCTCCTCGTGCCTATGGTACGACAACTTTTCTCGTGCCTATGGTACAACAACTTTCCTCCGTGCCCCTGGTACGACAGCTTTTCTCGTGCCTATGGTACAACAACTTTTCTCGTGCCTATGGTACAACAACTTTTCGCCGTGCCCCTGGTACACCGCTCAGTAGCACTTTGCCACACACACACTCCTCGTACCTATGGTATGACAACTTTTCTCGTGCCTATGGTACGACAACTTTTCTCGTGCCTATGGTACAACAACTTTTCGCCGTGCCCCTGGTACACCGCTCAGTAGCACTTTGCCACACAAACTCTCCTCGTGCCTATGGTACGACAACTTTCCTCCGTGCCCCTGGTACGACAGCTTTTCTCGTGCCTATGGTACAACAACTTTTCTCGTGCCTATGGTACAACAACTTTTCGCCGTGCCCCTGGTACACCGCTCAGTAGCACTTTGCCACACACACACACAACACTCGTGCCTATGGTACGACAACTTTTCTCGTGCCTATGGTACGACAACTTTTCTCGTGCCTATGGTACAACAACCTTTCCCCGTGCCCCTGGTACACTGCGCAGAAACTCTTTGCCACACACACACACCACTCGTGCCTATGGTACGACAACAGGCCCCGGGGACCTACATCGCACCTTGCTCTTGCCTCCCTTACAGCTGAAAAAGGTCCATGCCTGTGCCCTGGCCCTGCTGAAATTCCCTCTCCATTTAGCCGAGGCAGTGAGTCGGCCTCCTGTCTCCCTTTACGGTCGAAAAAGATGTGCTCCTGGGCGCACTGGCCCTGCTGCTACTCACATCGGGCATGGACCTGGACCTCCAGCAGGCCCCGGGGACCTACATCACACCTTGCTCTTGCCTCCCTTACAGCTGAAAAGGTCCATGCTTTTGCCCTGGCCCTGCTGAAATTCCCTCTCCATTTAGCCGAGGCAGTGAGTCGGCCTCCTGTCTCCCTTTACGGTCGAAAAAGATGTGCTCCTGGGCGCACTGGCCCTGCTGCTACTCACATCGGGCATGGACCTGGACCTCCAGCAGGCCCCGGGGACCTACATCACACCTTGCTCTTGCCTCCCTTACAGCTGAAAAGGTCCATGCTTGTGCCCTGGCCCTTCTGAAATTCCCTCTCCATTTAGCCGAGGCAGTGAGTCGGCCTCCTGTCTCCCTTTACGGTCGAAAAAGATGTGCTCCTGGGCGCGCTGGCCCTGCTGCTACTCACATCGGGCATGGACCTGGACCTCCAGCAGGCCCCGGGGACCTACATCACACCTTGCTCTTGCCTCCC
>NC_140630.1:33093202-33095702 GCF_057382275.1 Copadichromis virginalis
CTCCAGCGCATATCCAGCATGGACCTTGACCTCCAGCAGGCCCCGTGAACCCACATTACCCCCCCCCCCTCCTGCAGTTAACCCTGTACCACGTATCTAGCATGGACCTGGACCTCCAGCAGGCCCCGGGGACCAACATACTCCTCTGCTCTACTCCCCCACTAGCTTTCCTTCTCCCGCAGTTACCCTCCACCACAAATCCAGCATGGCCCTTGCCCTCCAGCAGGCCCCGAGGACCCACATACTCCTCCGCTCTAATCCCCCATGAGCTTTCCTTCTCCTGCAGTTACCCTCCACCGCATATCCAGCATGGCCCTTGACCTCCAGCAGGCCCCGGGGACCAACATACTCCTCTGCTCTACTCCCCCACTAGCTTTCCTTCTCCCGCAGTTACCCTCCACCACAAATCCAGCATGGCCCTTGCCCTCCAGCAGGCCCCGAGGACCCACAGTACCCCCCCCCCCCCCCCTGCAGTTACCCTGTACCACATATCTAGCATGGACCTTGACTTCCAGCAGGCCCCGTGGACCCACAATACCCCCCCCCCCCCCCTGCAGTTACCCTGTGCCACATATCTAGCATGGACCTGGACCTCCAGCAGGCCCCGTGGACCCACATTGCCCCCCCCTGCAGTTACCCTGTGCCACATATCTAGCATGGACCTGGACCTCCAGCAGGCCCTGGGGACCCACATACTCCCCTGCTCTACTCCCCCACTAGCTTTCCTTTCTTGCAGTTACGCTCCAGCGCATATCCAGCATGGACCTTGACCTCCAGCAGGCCCCGTGAACCCACATTACCCCCCCCCCTCCTGCAGTTACCCTGTACCACGTATCTAGCATGGACCTGGACCTCCAGCAGGCCCCGGGGACCCACACTTAAGCCCCCTCCCACTAACAAAGCAGAACACCACTGGCAAAATCCTCGTGCCCCTGGTACTCCAGAAAGCACATTGAAATGTGCCCCTGGTACACTGCGCAGAAGAACTGCCACACACACACACACACACACACGCACGCACGCACGCACGCACGCACGCACGCACGCACGCACGCACGCACGCACGCACTGCTTGTACCTATGGTACGACAACTTTCCTCCGTGCCCCTGGTACGACAGCTTTTCTCGTGCCTATGGTACAACAACTTTTCTCGTGCCTATGGTACAACAACTTTTCGCCGTGCCCCTGGTACACCGCTCAGTAGCACTTTGCCACACAAACTCTCCTCGTGCCTATGGTACGACAACTTTTCTCGTGCCTATGGTACAACAACTTTCCTCCGTGCCCCTGGTACGACAGCTTTTCTCGTGCCTATGGTACAACAACTTTTCTCGTGCCTATGGTACAACAACTTTTCGCCGTGCCCCTGGTACACCGCTCAGTAGCACTTTGCCACACAAACTCTCCTCGTGCCTATGGTACGACAACTTTTCTCATGCCTATGGTACAACAACTTTCCTCCGTGCCCCTGGTACGACAGCTTTTCTCGTGCCTATGGTACAACAACTTTTCTCGTGCCTATGGTACAACAACTTTTCGCCGTGCCCCTGGTACACCGCTCAGTAGCACTTTGCCACACAAACTCTCCTCGTGCCTATGGTACGACAACTTTTCTCGTGCCTATGGTACAACAACTTTCCTCCGTGCCCCTGGTACGACAGCTTTTCTCGTGCCTATGGTACAACAACTTTTCTCGTGCCTATGGTACAACAACTTTTCGCCGTGCCCCTGGTACACCGCTCAGTAGCACTTTGCCACACACACACTCCTCGTACCTATGGTATGACAACTTTTCTCGTGCCTATGGTACGACAACTTTTCTCGTGCCTATGGTACAACAACTTTTCGCCGTGCCCCTGGTACACCGCTCAGTAGCACTTTGCCACACAAACTCTCCTCGTGCCTATGGTACGACAACTTTCCTCCGTGCCCCTGGTACGACAGCTTTTCTCGTGCCTATGGTACAACAACTTTTCTCGTGCCTATGGTACAACAACTTTTCGCCGTGCCCCTGGTACACCGCTCAGTAGCACTTTGCCACACACACACACAACACTCGTGCCTATGGTACGACAACTTTTCTCGTGCCTATGGTACGACAACTTTTCTCGTGCCTATGGTACAACAACCTTTCCCCGTGCCCCTGGTACACTGCGCAGAAACTCTTTGCCACACACACACACCACTCGTGCCTATGGTACGACAACAGGCCCCGGGGACCTACATCGCACCTTGCTCTTGCCTCCCTTACAGCTGAAAAAGGTCCATGCCTGTGCCCTGGCCCTGCTGAAATTCCCTCTCCATTTAGCCGAGGCAGTGAGTCGGCCTCCTGTCTCCCTTTACGGTCGAAAAAGATGTGCTCCTGGGCGCACTGGCCCTGCTGCTACTCACATCGGGCATGGACCTGGACCTCCAGCAGGCCCCGGGGACCTACATCACACCTTGCTCTTGCCTCCCTTACAGCTGAAAAGGTCCATGCTTTTGCCCTGGCCCTGCTGA
>NC_140630.1:33105702-33108202 GCF_057382275.1 Copadichromis virginalis
CCCCCTTCCCCCTGCAGTTACCCTGTACCACATGTCTAGCATGGACCTTGACTTCCAGCAGGCCCCGTGGACCCACATTACCCCCCCCCCCTGCAGTTACCCTGTGCCACATATCTAGCATGGACCTGGACCTCCAGCAGGCCCTGGGGACCCACATACTCCCCTGCTCTACTCCCCCACTAGCTTTCCTTTCTTGCAGTTACGCTCCAGCGCATATCCAGCATGGACCTTGACCTCCAGCAGGCCCCGTGAACCCACATTACCCCCCCCCCCTCCTGCAGTTAACCCTGTACCACGTATCTAGCATGGACCTGGACCTCCAGCAGGCCCCGGGGACCAACATACTCCTCTGCTCTACTCCCCCACTAGCTTTCCTTCTCCCGCAGTTACCCTCCACCACAAATCCAGCATGGCCCTTGCCCTCCAGCAGGCCCCGAGGACCCACATACTCCTCCGCTCTAATCCCCCATGAGCTTTCCTTCTCCTGCAGTTACCCTCCACCGCATATCCAGCATGGCCCTTGACCTCCAGCAGGCCCCGGGGACCAACATACTCCTCTGCTCTACTCCCCCACTAGCTTTCCTTCTCCCGCAGTTACCCTCCACCACAAATCCAGCATGGCCCTTGCCCTCCAGCAGGCCCCGAGGACCCACAGTACCCCCCCCCCCCCCCCTGCAGTTACCCTGTACCACATATCTAGCATGGACCTTGACTTCCAGCAGGCCCCGTGGACCCACAATACCCCCCCCCCCCCCCTGCAGTTACCCTGTGCCACATATCTAGCATGGACCTGGACCTCCAGCAGGCCCCGTGGACCCACATTGCCCCCCCCTGCAGTTACCCTGTGCCACATATCTAGCATGGACCTGGACCTCCAGCAGGCCCTGGGGACCCACATACTCCCCTGCTCTACTCCCCCACTAGCTTTCCTTTCTTGCAGTTACGCTCCAGCGCATATCCAGCATGGACCTTGACCTCCAGCAGGCCCCGTGAACCCACATTACCCCCCCCCCTCCTGCAGTTACCCTGTACCACGTATCTAGCATGGACCTGGACCTCCAGCAGGCCCCGGGGACCCACACTTAAGCCCCCTCCCACTAACAAAGCAGAACACCACTGGCAAAATCCTCGTGCCCCTGGTACTCCAGAAAGCACATTGAAATGTGCCCCTGGTACACTGCGCAGAAGAACTGCCACACACACACACACACACACACGCACGCACGCACGCACGCACGCACGCACGCACGCACGCACGCACGCACGCACGCACTGCTTGTACCTATGGTACGACAACTTTCCTCCGTGCCCCTGGTACGACAGCTTTTCTCGTGCCTATGGTACAACAACTTTTCTCGTGCCTATGGTACAACAACTTTTCGCCGTGCCCCTGGTACACCGCTCAGTAGCACTTTGCCACACACACACTCCTCGTACCTATGGTATGACAACTTTTCTCGTGCCTATGGTACGACAACTTTTCTCGTGCCTATGGTACAACAACTTTTCGCCGTGCCCCTGGTACACCGCTCAGTAGCACTTTGCCACACAAACTCTCCTCGTGCCTATGGTACGACAACTTTCCTCCGTGCCCCTGGTACGACAGCTTTTCTCGTGCCTATGGTACAACAACTTTTCTCGTGCCTATGGTACAACAACTTTTCGCCGTGCCCCTGGTACACCGCTCAGTAGCACTTTGCCACACACACACACAACACTCGTGCCTATGGTACGACAACTTTTCTCGTGCCTATGGTACGACAACTTTTCTCGTGCCTATGGTACAACAACCTTTCCCCGTGCCCCTGGTACACTGCGCAGAAACTCTTTGCCACACACACACACCACTCGTGCCTATGGTACGACAACAGGCCCCGGGGACCTACATCGCACCTTGCTCTTGCCTCCCTTACAGCTGAAAAAGGTCCATGCCTGTGCCCTGGCCCTGCTGAAATTCCCTCTCCATTTAGCCGAGGCAGTGAGTCGGCCTCCTGTCTCCCTTTACGGTCGAAAAAGATGTGCTCCTGGGCGCACTGGCCCTGCTGCTACTCACATCGGGCATGGACCTGGACCTCCAGCAGGCCCCGGGGACCTACATCACACCTTGCTCTTGCCTCCCTTACAGCTGAAAAGGTCCATGCTTTTGCCCTGGCCCTGCTGAAATTCCCTCTCCATTTAGCCGAGGCAGTGAGTCGGCCTCCTGTCTCCCTTTACGGTCGAAAAAGATGTGCTCCTGGGCGCACTGGCCCTGCTGCTACTCACATCGGGCATGGACCTGGACCTCCAGCAGGCCCCGGGGACCTACATCACACCTTGCTCTTGCCTCCCTTACAGCTGAAAAGGTCCATGCTTGTGCCCTGGCCCTTCTGAAATTCCCTCTCCATTTAGCCGAGGCAGTGAGTCGGCCTCCTGTCTCCCTTTACGGTCGAAAAAGATGTGCTCCTGGGCGCGCTGGCCCTGCTGCTACTCACATCGGGCATGGACCTGGACCTCCAGCAGG
>NC_140630.1:33118202-33124385 GCF_057382275.1 Copadichromis virginalis
TACTCCTCTGCTCTACTCCCCCACTAGCTTTCCTTCTCCCGCAGTTACCCTCCACCACAAATCCAGCATGGCCCTTGCCCTCCAGCAGGCCCCGAGGACCCACATACTCCTCCGCTCTAATCCCCCATGAGCTTTCCTTCTCCTGCAGTTACCCTCCACCGCATATCCAGCATGGCCCTTGACCTCCAGCAGGCCCCGGGGACCAACATACTCCTCTGCTCTACTCCCCCACTAGCTTTCCTTCTCCCGCAGTTACCCTCCACCACAAATCCAGCATGGCCCTTGCCCTCCAGCAGGCCCCGAGGACCCACAGTACCCCCCCCCCCCCCCTGCAGTTACCCTGTACCACATATCTAGCATGGACCTTGACTTCCAGCAGGCCCCGTGGACCCACAATACCCCCCCCCCCCCCCTGCAGTTACCCTGTGCCACATATCTAGCATGGACCTGGACCTCCAGCAGGCCCCGTGGACCCACATTGCCCCCCCCTGCAGTTACCCTGTGCCACATATCTAGCATGGACCTGGACCTCCAGCAGGCCCTGGGGACCCACATACTCCCCTGCTCTACTCCCCCACTAGCTTTCCTTTCTTGCAGTTACGCTCCAGCGCATATCCAGCATGGACCTTGACCTCCAGCAGGCCCCGTGAACCCACATTACCCCCCCCCCTCCTGCAGTTACCCTGTACCACGTATCTAGCATGGACCTGGACCTCCAGCAGGCCCCGGGGACCCACACTTAAGCCCCCTCCCACTAACAAAGCAGAACACCACTGGCAAAATCCTCGTGCCCCTGGTACTCCAGAAAGCACATTGAAATGTGCCCCTGGTACACTGCGCAGAAGAACTGCCACACACACACACACACACACACGCACGCACGCACGCACGCACGCACGCACGCACGCACGCACGCACGCACGCACGCACTGCTTGTACCTATGGTACGACAACTTTCCTCCGTGCCCCTGGTACGACAGCTTTTCTCGTGCCTATGGTACAACAACTTTTCTCGTGCCTATGGTACAACAACTTTTCGCCGTGCCCCTGGTACACCGCTCAGTAGCACTTTGCCACACAAACTCTCCTCGTGCCTATGGTACGACAACTTTTCTCGTGCCTATGGTACAACAACTTTCCTCCGTGCCCCTGGTACGACAGCTTTTCTCGTGCCTATGGTACAACAACTTTTCTCGTGCCTATGGTACAACAACTTTTCGCCGTGCCCCTGGTACACCGCTCAGTAGCACTTTGCCACACAAACTCTCCTCGTGCCTATGGTACGACAACTTTTCTCATGCCTATGGTACAACAACTTTCCTCCGTGCCCCTGGTACGACAGCTTTTCTCGTGCCTATGGTACAACAACTTTTCTCGTGCCTATGGTACAACAACTTTTCGCCGTGCCCCTGGTACACCGCTCAGTAGCACTTTGCCACACAAACTCTCCTCGTGCCTATGGTACGACAACTTTTCTCGTGCCTATGGTACAACAACTTTCCTCCGTGCCCCTGGTACGACAGCTTTTCTCGTGCCTATGGTACAACAACTTTTCTCGTGCCTATGGTACAACAACTTTTCGCCGTGCCCCTGGTACACCGCTCAGTAGCACTTTGCCACACACACACTCCTCGTACCTATGGTATGACAACTTTTCTCGTGCCTATGGTACGACAACTTTTCTCGTGCCTATGGTACAACAACTTTTCGCCGTGCCCCTGGTACACCGCTCAGTAGCACTTTGCCACACAAACTCTCCTCGTGCCTATGGTACGACAACTTTCCTCCGTGCCCCTGGTACGACAGCTTTTCTCGTGCCTATGGTACAACAACTTTTCTCGTGCCTATGGTACAACAACTTTTCGCCGTGCCCCTGGTACACCGCTCAGTAGCACTTTGCCACACACACACACAACACTCGTGCCTATGGTACGACAACTTTTCTCGTGCCTATGGTACGACAACTTTTCTCGTGCCTATGGTACAACAACCTTTCCCCGTGCCCCTGGTACACTGCGCAGAAACTCTTTGCCACACACACACACCACTCGTGCCTATGGTACGACAACAGGCCCCGGGGACCTACATCGCACCTTGCTCTTGCCTCCCTTACAGCTGAAAAAGGTCCATGCCTGTGCCCTGGCCCTGCTGAAATTCCCTCTCCATTTAGCCGAGGCAGTGAGTCGGCCTCCTGTCTCCCTTTACGGTCGAAAAAGATGTGCTCCTGGGCGCACTGGCCCTGCTGCTACTCACATCGGGCATGGACCTGGACCTCCAGCAGGCCCCGGGGACCTACATCACACCTTGCTCTTGCCTCCCTTACAGCTGAAAAGGTCCATGCTTTTGCCCTGGCCCTGCTGAAATTCCCTCTCCATTTAGCCGAGGCAGTGAGTCGGCCTCCTGTCTCCCTTTACGGTCGAAAAAGATGTGCTCCTGGGCGCACTGGCCCTGCTGCTACTCACATCGGGCATGGACCTGGACCTCCAGCAGGCCCCGGGGACCTACATCACACCTTGCTCTTGCCTCCCTTACAGCTGAAAAGGTCCATGCTTGTGCCCTGGCCCTTCTGAAATTCCCTCTCCATTTAGCCGAGGCAGTGAGTCGGCCTCCTGTCTCCCTTTACGGTCGAAAAAGATGTGCTCCTGGGCGCGCTGGCCCTGCTGCTACTCACATCGGGCATGGACCTGGACCTCCAGCAGGCCCCGGGGACCTACATCACACCTTGCTCTTGCCTCCCTTACAGCTGAAAAGGTCCATGCTTTTGCCCTGGCCCTGCTGAAATTCCCTCTCCATTTAGCCGAGGCAGTGAGTCGGCCTCCTGTCTCCCTTTACGGTCGAAAAAGATGTGCTCCTTGGCGCGCTGGCCCTGCTGCTACTCACATCGGGCATGGACCTGGACCTCCAGCAGGCCCCGGGGACCAACATACTCCTCTGCTCTACTCCCCCACTAGCTTTCCTTCTCCCGCAGTTACCCTCCACCACAAATCCAGCATGGCCCTTGCCCTCCAGCAGGCCCCGAGGACCCACATACTCCTCCGCTCTAATCCCCCATGAGCTTTCCTTCTCCTGCAGTTACCCTCCACCGCATATCCAGCATGGCCCTTGACCTCCAGCATGCCCCGGGGACGCACATCCTCCCCTGCTCTAGTCCCCCACTAGCTTACCTTTCTTGTAGTTACGCTCCAGCGCATATCCAGCATGGACCTTGACCTCCAGCAGGCCCCGGGGACGCACATCCTCCCCTGCTCTAATCCCCCACTAGCTTTCCTTCTCCTGCAGTTACCCTCCACCGCATATCCAGCATGGACCTTGACCTCCAGCATGCCCCGTGGACCCACATTACCCCCCCCCCCTCCTGCAGTTACCCTGTACCACGTATCTAGCATGGACCTGGACCTCCAGCAGGCCCCGGGGACCCACATTACCCCCCCCCCCCTTCCCCCTGCAGTTACCCTGTACCACATGTCTAGCATGGACCTTGACTTCCAGCAGGCCCCGTGGACCCACAATACCCCCCCCCCCCCCTGCAGTTACCCTGTGCCACATATCTAGCATGGACCTGGACCTCCAGCAGGCCCCGTGGACCCACATTACCCCCCCCTGCAGTTACCCTGTGCCACATATCTAGCATGGACCTGGACCTCCAGCAGGCCCTGGGGACCCACATACTCCCCTGCTCTACTCCCCCACTAGCTTTCCTTTCTTGCAGTTACGCTCCAACGCATATCCAGCATGGACCTTGACCTCCAGCAGGCCCCGTGAACCCACATTACCCCCCCCCCCCTCCTCCTGCAGTTACCCTGTACCACGTATCTAGCATGGACCTGGACCTCCAGCAGGCCCCGGGGACCCACATTACCCCCCCCCCCCTTCCCCCTGCAGTTACCCTGTACCACATGTCTAGCATGGACCTTGACTTCCAGCAGGCCCCGTGGACCCACAATACCCCCCCCCCCCCCCCCCCCGCAGTTACCCTGTGCCACATATCTAGCATGGACCTGGACCTCCAGCAGGCCCCGTGGACCCACATTACCCCCCCCCCTGCAGTTACCCTGTGCCACATATCTAGCATGGACCTGGACCTCCAGCAGGCCCTGGGGACCCACATACTCCCCTGCTCTACTCCCCCACTAGCTTTCCTTTCTTGCAGTTACGCTCCAACGCATATCCAGCATGGACCTTGACCTCCAGCAGGCCCCGTGAACCCACATTACCCCCCCCCTCCTCCTGCAGTTACCCTGTACCACGTATCTAGCATGGACCTGGACCTCCAGCAGGCCCCGGGGACCCACACTTAAGCCCCCTCCCACTAACAAAGCAGAACACCACTGGCAAAATCCTCGTGCCCCTGGTACTCCAGAAAGCACATTGAAATGTGCCCCTGGTACACTGCGCAGAAGAACTGCCACACACGCACGCACGCACGCACGCACGCACTGCTTGTGCCTATGGTACGACAACTTTTCCCGTGCCTATGGTACGACAACTTTTCTCGTGCCTATGGTACAACAACTTTCCTCCGTGCCCCTGGTACGACAACTTTTCTCGTGCCTATGGTACAACAACTTTTCTCGTGCCTATGGTACAACAACTTTTCGCCGTGCCCCTGGTACACCGCTCAGTAGCACTTTGCCACACAAACTCTCCTCGTGCCTATGGTACGACAACTTTTCTCGTGCCTATGGTACAACAACTTTCCTCCGTGCCCCTGGTACGACAGCTTTTCTCGTGCCTATGGTACAACAACTTTTCTCGTGCCTATGGTACAACAACTTTTCGCCGTGCCCCTGGTACACCGCTCAGTAGCACTTTGCCACACAAACTCTCCTCGTGCCTATGGTACGACAACTTTTCTCGTGCCTATGGTACAACAACTTTCCTCCGTGCCCCTGGTACGACAGCTTTTCTCGTGCCTATGGTACAACAACTTTTCTCGTGCCTATGGTACAACAACTTTTCGCCGTGCCCCTGGTACACCGCTCAGTAGCACTTTGCCACACAAACTCTCCTCGTGCCTATGGTACAACAACATTTCGCCGTGCCCCTGGTACACCGCTCAGTAGCACTTTGCCACACAAACTCTCCTCGTGCCTATGGTACAACAACTTTTCGCCGTGCCCCTGGTACACCGCTCAGTAGCACTTTGCCACACAAACTCTCCTCGTGCCTATGGTACGACAACTTTTCTCGTGCCTATGGTACGACAACTTTTCTCGTGCCTATGGTACAACAACCTTTCCCCGTGCCCCTGGTACACTGCGCAGAAACTCTTTGCCACACACACACACCACTCGTGCCTATGGTACGACAACAGGCCCCGGGGACCTACATCGCACCTTGCTCTTGCCTCCCTTACAGCTGAAAAAGGTCCATGCCTGTGCCCTGGCCCTGCTGAAATTCCCTCTCCATTTAGCCGAGGCAGTGAGTCGGCCTCCTGTCTCCCTTTACGGCCGAAAAAGATGTGCTCCTGGGCGCGCTGGCCCTGCTGCTACTCACATCGGGCATGGACCTGGACCTCCAGCAGGCCCCGGGGACCTACATCACACCTTGCTCTTGCCTCCCTTACAGCTGAAAAAGGTCCATGCTTGCCTGGCCTTCTGAATTCCCTCTCAAAGATGTGCTCCTGGCGCGCTGGCCCTGCTGCTACTCACATCGGGCATGGACCTGGACCTCCAGCAGGCCCGGGGACCTACATCACACCTTGCTCTTGCCTCCCTTACAGCTGAAAAAGGTCCATGCTTGTGCCCTGGCCCTTCTGAAATTCCCTCTCCATTTAGCCGAGGCAGTGAGTCGGCCTCCTGTCTCCTTTACGGTCGAAAAAGATGTGCTCCTGGGCGCGCTGGCCCTGCTGCTACTCACATCGGGCATGGACCTGGACCTCCAGCAGGCCCCGGGGACCTACATCACACCTTGCTCTTGCCTCCCTTACAGCTGAAAAAGGTCCATGCCTTGTGCCCTGGCCCTGCTGAAATTCCCTCTCCATTTAGCCGAGGCAGAGAGTCGGCCTCCTCTCTCCTTTACGGTCGAAAAAGATGTGCTCCTGGGCGCGCTGGCCCTGCTGCTACTCACATCGGGCATGGACCTGACCTCCAGCGCCCCGGGACCTACATCACACCTTGCTCTTGCCTCCCTTACAGATCTCTCTCCAGCAGGCCCCGGGGACCTACATCACACCTTGCTCTT
>NC_140630.1:33124485-33126985 GCF_057382275.1 Copadichromis virginalis
CATTGAAATGTGCCCCTGGTACACTGCGCAGAAGAACTGCCACACACACACACACACGCACGCACGCACGCACGCACGCACGCACGCACGCACGCACTGCTTGTGCCTATGGTACGACAACTTTTCTCGTGCCTATGGTACGACAACTTTTCTCGTGCCTATGGTACAACAACTTTTCGCCGTGCCCCTGGTACACCGCTCAGTAGCACTTTGCCACACAAACTCTCCTCGTGCCTATGGTACGACAACTTTTCTCGTGCCTATGGTACGACAACTTTTCTCGTGCCTATGGTACAACAACTTTCCTCCGTGCCCCTGGTACGACAGCTTTTCTCGTGCCTATGGTACAACAACTTTTCTCGTGCCTATGGTACAACAACTTTTCGCCGTGCCCCTGGTACACCGCTCAGTAGCACTTTGCCACACAAACTCTCCTCGTACCTATGGTACGACAACTTTTCTCGTGCCTATGGTACAACAACTTTCCTCCGTGCCCCTGGTACGACAGCTTTTCTCGTGCCTATGGTACAACAACTTTTCTCGTGCCTATGGTACAACAACTTTTCGCCGTGCCCCTGGTACACCGCTCAGTAGCACTTTGCCACACAAACTCTCCTCGTGCCTATGGTACGACAACTTTTCTCATGCCTATGGTACAACAACTTTCCTCCGTGCCCCTGGTACGACAGCTTTTCTCGTGCCTATGGTACAACAACTTTTCTCGTGCCTATGGTACAACAACTTTTCGCCGTGCCCCTGGTACACCGCTCAGTAGCACTTTGCCACACAAACTCTCCTCGTGCCTATGGTACGACAACTTTTCTCGTGCCTATGGTACAACAACTTTCCTCCGTGCCCCTGGTACGACAGCTTTTCTCGTGCCTATGGTACAACAACTTTTCTCGTGCCTATGGTACAACAACTTTTCGCCGTGCCCCTGGTACACCGCTCAGTAGCACTTTGCCACACAAACTCTCCTCGTGCCTATGGTACGACAACTTTTCTCGTGCCTATGGTACAACAACTTTCCTCCGTGCCCCTGGTACGACAGCTTTTCTCGTGCCTATGGTACAACAACTTTTCTCGTGCCTATGGTACAACAACTTTTCGCCGTGCCCCTGGTACACCGCTCAGTAGCACTTTGCCACACAAACTCTCCTCGTACCTATGGTACGACAACTTTTCTCGTGCCTATGGTACAACAACTTTCCTCCGTGCCCCTGGTACGACAGCTTTTCTCGTGCCTATGGTACAACAACTTTTCTCGTGCCTATGGTACAACAACTTTTCGCCGTGCCCCTGGTACACCGCTCAGTAGCACTTTGCCACACAAACTCTCCTCGTGCCTATGGTACGACAACTTTTCTCGTGCCTATGGTACAACAACTTTCCTCCGTGCCCCTGGTACGACAGCTTTTCTCGTGCCTATGGTACAACAACTTTTCTCGTGCCTATGGTACAACAACTTTTCGCCGTGCCCCTGGTACACCGCTCAGTAGCACTTTGCCACACACACACTCCTCGTACCTATGGTATGACAACTTTTCTCGTGCCTATGGTACGACAACTTTTCTCGTGCCTATGGTACAACAACTTTTCGCCGTGCCCCTGGTACACCGCTCAGTAGCACTTTGCCACACAAACTCTCCTCGTGCCTATGGTACGACAACTTTCCCCCGTGCCCCTGGTACACTGCGCAGAAACTCTTTGCCACACACACACACACCACTCGTGCCTATGGTACGACAACAGGCCCCGGGGACCTACATCGCACCTTGCTCTTGCCTCCCTTACAGCTGAAAAAGGTCCATGCCTGTGCCCTGGCCCTGCTGAAATTCCCTCTCCATTTAGCCGAGGCAGTGAGTCGGCCTCCTGTCTCCCTTTACGGTCGAAAAAGATGTGCTCCTGGGCGCACTGGCCCTGCTGCTACTCACATCGGGCATGGACCTGGACCTCCAGCAGGCCCCGGGGACCTACATCACACCTTGCTCTTGCCTCCCTTACAGCTGAAAAAGGTCCATGCCTGTGCCCTGGCCCTGCTGAAATTCCCTCTCCATTTAGCCGAGGCAGTGAGTCGGCCTCCTGTCTCCCTTTACGGTCGAAAAAGATGTGCTCCTGGGCGCACTGGCCCTGCTGCTACTCACATCGGGCATGGACCTGGACCTCCAGCAGGCCCCGGGGACCTACATCACACCTTGCTCTTGCCTCCCTTACAGCTGAAAAGGTCCATGCTTGTGCCCTGGCCCTTCTGAAATTCCCTCTCCATTTAGCCGAGGCAGTGAGTCGGCCTCCTGTCTCCCTTTACGGTCGAAAAAGATGTGCTCCTGGGCGCACTGGCCCTGCTGCTACTCACATCGGGCATGGACCTGGACCTCCAGCAGGCCCCGGGGACCTACATCACACCTTGCTCTTGCCTCCCTTACAGCTGAAAAGGTCCATGCTTGTGCCCTGGCCCTTCTGAAATTCCCTCTCCATTTAGCCGAGGCAGTGAGTCGGCCTC
>NC_140630.1:33136985-33139485 GCF_057382275.1 Copadichromis virginalis
CATTACCCCCCCCCCCCCCTTCCCCCTGCAGTTACCCTGTACCACATGTCTAGCATGGACCTTGACTTCCAGCAGGCCCCGGGGACCCACATTACCCCCCCCCCCCCCCTGCAGTTACCCTGTGCCACATATCTAGCATGGACCTGGACCTCCAGCAGGCCCTGGGGACCCACATACTCCCCTGCTCTACTCCCCCACTAGCTTTCCTTTCTTGCAGTTATGCTCCAGTGCATATCCAGCATGGACCTTGGCCTCCAGCAGGCCCCGTGAACCCACATTACCCCCCCCCCCCCCTCCTGCAGTTACCCTGTACCACGTATCTAGCATGGACCTGGACCTCCAGCAGGCCCCGGGGACCCACATTACCCCCCCCCCCCCTGCAGTTACCCTGTACCACATATCTAGCATGGACCTTGACTTCCAGCAGGCCCCGTGGACCCACAATACCCCCCCCCCCCCCTGCAGTTACCCTGTGCCACATATCTAGCATGGACCTGGACCTCCAGCAGGCCCCGTGGACCCACATTACCCCCCCCCTGCAGTTACCCTGTGCCACATATCTAGCATGGACCTGGACCTCCAGCAGGCCCTGGGGACCCACATACTCCCCTGCTCTACTCCCCCACTAGCTTTCCTTTCTTGCAGTTACGCTCCAGCGCATATCCAGCATGGACCTTGACCTCCAGCAGGCCCCGTGAACCCACATTACCCCCCCCCCCCTCCTGCAGTTACCCTGTACCACGTATCTAGCATGGACCTGGACCTCCAGCAGGCCCCGGGGACCCACACTTAAGCCCCCTCCCACTAACAAAGCAGAACACCACTGGCAAAATCCTCGTGCCCCTGGTACTCCAGAAAGCACATTGAAATGTGCCCCTGGTACACTGCGCAGAAGAACTGCCACACACACACACACACGCACGCACGCACGCACGCACGCACGCACGCACGCACGCACTGCTTGTGCCTATGGTACGACAACTTTTCTCGTGCCTATGGTACGACAACTTTTCTCGTGCCTATGGTACAACAACTTTTCGCCGTGCCCCTGGTACACCGCTCAGTAGCACTTTGCCACACAAACTCTCCTCGTGCCTATGGTACGACAACTTTTCTCGTGCCTATGGTACGACAACTTTTCTCGTGCCTATGGTACAACAACTTTCCTCCGTGCCCCTGGTACGACAGCTTTTCTCGTGCCTATGGTACAACAACTTTTCTCGTGCCTATGGTACAACAACTTTTCGCCGTGCCCCTGGTACACCGCTCAGTAGCACTTTGCCACACAAACTCTCCTCGTACCTATGGTACGACAACTTTTCTCGTGCCTATGGTACAACAACTTTCCTCCGTGCCCCTGGTACGACAGCTTTTCTCGTGCCTATGGTACAACAACTTTTCTCGTGCCTATGGTACAACAACTTTTCGCCGTGCCCCTGGTACACCGCTCAGTAGCACTTTGCCACACAAACTCTCCTCGTGCCTATGGTACGACAACTTTTCTCATGCCTATGGTACAACAACTTTCCTCCGTGCCCCTGGTACGACAGCTTTTCTCGTGCCTATGGTACAACAACTTTTCTCGTGCCTATGGTACAACAACTTTTCGCCGTGCCCCTGGTACACCGCTCAGTAGCACTTTGCCACACAAACTCTCCTCGTGCCTATGGTACGACAACTTTTCTCGTGCCTATGGTACAACAACTTTCCTCCGTGCCCCTGGTACGACAGCTTTTCTCGTGCCTATGGTACAACAACTTTTCTCGTGCCTATGGTACAACAACTTTTCGCCGTGCCCCTGGTACACCGCTCAGTAGCACTTTGCCACACACACACTCCTCGTACCTATGGTATGACAACTTTTCTCGTGCCTATGGTACGACAACTTTTCTCGTGCCTATGGTACAACAACTTTTCGCCGTGCCCCTGGTACACCGCTCAGTAGCACTTTGCCACACAAACTCTCCTCGTGCCTATGGTACGACAACTTTCCCCCGTGCCCCTGGTACACTGCGCAGAAACTCTTTGCCACACACACACACACCACTCGTGCCTATGGTACGACAACAGGCCCCGGGGACCTACATCGCACCTTGCTCTTGCCTCCCTTACAGCTGAAAAAGGTCCATGCCTGTGCCCTGGCCCTGCTGAAATTCCCTCTCCATTTAGCCGAGGCAGTGAGTCGGCCTCCTGTCTCCCTTTACGGTCGAAAAAGATGTGCTCCTGGGCGCACTGGCCCTGCTGCTACTCACATCGGGCATGGACCTGGACCTCCAGCAGGCCCCGGGGACCTACATCACACCTTGCTCTTGCCTCCCTTACAGCTGAAAAAGGTCCATGCCTGTGCCCTGGCCCTGCTGAAATTCCCTCTCCATTTAGCCGAGGCAGTGAGTCGGCCTCCTGTCTCCCTTTACGGTCGAAAAAGATGTGCTCCTGGGCGCACTGGCCCTGCTGCTACTCACATCGGGCATGGACCTGGACCTCCAGCAGGCCCCGGGGA
>NC_140630.1:33149485-33151985 GCF_057382275.1 Copadichromis virginalis
ATTACCCTTAGACTGCTCAACTGGAGAGGGGAGAAAAAAAGGCCCTGGCCGAGGTGGTGAGTCGGCCTCCACTCTCCCTCACGGTTGAAAAAGATGTGCTCCTGGCGCACTGGCCCTGCTGAAAATCTCTCTCCATTTGGCCGAGGCAGAGAGTCGGCCTCCTCTCTCCCTTACGGTCGAAAAAGATGTGCTGCTGTCGAACTGGCCATTACATCCTCACCTGATCTAGTCCCCCATTAGATCCCCCCCCCCCCCCGCAGTTACCCCGTACCACATATCTAGCACGGACCTTGACCTCCAGCAGGCCCCGGGGACCCACATTACCCCCCCCCCCCCCTTCCCCCTGCAGTTACCCTGTACCACATGTCTAGCATGGACCTTGACTTCCAGCAGGCCCCGGGGACCCACATTACCCCCCCCCCCCCCCTGCAGTTACCCTGTGCCACATATCTAGCATGGACCTGGACCTCCAGCAGGCCCTGGGGACCCACATACTCCCCTGCTCTACTCCCCCACTAGCTTTCCTTTCTTGCAGTTATGCTCCAGTGCATATCCAGCATGGACCTTGGCCTCCAGCAGGCCCCGTGAACCCACATTACCCCCCCCCCCCCCTCCTGCAGTTACCCTGTACCACGTATCTAGCATGGACCTGGACCTCCAGCAGGCCCCGGGGACCCACATTACCCCCCCCCCCCCTGCAGTTACCCTGTACCACATATCTAGCATGGACCTTGACTTCCAGCAGGCCCCGTGGACCCACAATACCCCCCCCCCCCCCTGCAGTTACCCTGTGCCACATATCTAGCATGGACCTGGACCTCCAGCAGGCCCCGTGGACCCACATTACCCCCCCCCTGCAGTTACCCTGTGCCACATATCTAGCATGGACCTGGACCTCCAGCAGGCCCTGGGGACCCACATACTCCCCTGCTCTACTCCCCCACTAGCTTTCCTTTCTTGCAGTTACGCTCCAGCGCATATCCAGCATGGACCTTGACCTCCAGCAGGCCCCGTGAACCCACATTACCCCCCCCCCCCTCCTGCAGTTACCCTGTACCACGTATCTAGCATGGACCTGGACCTCCAGCAGGCCCCGGGGACCCACACTTAAGCCCCCTCCCACTAACAAAGCAGAACACCACTGGCAAAATCCTCGTGCCCCTGGTACTCCAGAAAGCACATTGAAATGTGCCCCTGGTACACTGCGCAGAAGAACTGCCACACACACACACACACGCACGCACGCACGCACGCACGCACGCACGCACGCACGCACTGCTTGTGCCTATGGTACGACAACTTTTCTCGTGCCTATGGTACGACAACTTTTCTCGTGCCTATGGTACAACAACTTTTCGCCGTGCCCCTGGTACACCGCTCAGTAGCACTTTGCCACACAAACTCTCCTCGTGCCTATGGTACGACAACTTTTCTCGTGCCTATGGTACGACAACTTTTCTCGTGCCTATGGTACAACAACTTTCCTCCGTGCCCCTGGTACGACAGCTTTTCTCGTGCCTATGGTACAACAACTTTTCTCGTGCCTATGGTACAACAACTTTTCGCCGTGCCCCTGGTACACCGCTCAGTAGCACTTTGCCACACAAACTCTCCTCGTACCTATGGTACGACAACTTTTCTCGTGCCTATGGTACAACAACTTTCCTCCGTGCCCCTGGTACGACAGCTTTTCTCGTGCCTATGGTACAACAACTTTTCTCGTGCCTATGGTACAACAACTTTTCGCCGTGCCCCTGGTACACCGCTCAGTAGCACTTTGCCACACAAACTCTCCTCGTGCCTATGGTACGACAACTTTTCTCATGCCTATGGTACAACAACTTTCCTCCGTGCCCCTGGTACGACAGCTTTTCTCGTGCCTATGGTACAACAACTTTTCTCGTGCCTATGGTACAACAACTTTTCGCCGTGCCCCTGGTACACCGCTCAGTAGCACTTTGCCACACAAACTCTCCTCGTGCCTATGGTACGACAACTTTTCTCGTGCCTATGGTACAACAACTTTCCTCCGTGCCCCTGGTACGACAGCTTTTCTCGTGCCTATGGTACAACAACTTTTCTCGTGCCTATGGTACAACAACTTTTCGCCGTGCCCCTGGTACACCGCTCAGTAGCACTTTGCCACACACACACTCCTCGTACCTATGGTATGACAACTTTTCTCGTGCCTATGGTACGACAACTTTTCTCGTGCCTATGGTACAACAACTTTTCGCCGTGCCCCTGGTACACCGCTCAGTAGCACTTTGCCACACAAACTCTCCTCGTGCCTATGGTACGACAACTTTCCCCCGTGCCCCTGGTACACTGCGCAGAAACTCTTTGCCACACACACACACACCACTCGTGCCTATGGTACGACAACAGGCCCCGGGGACCTACATCGCACCTTGCTCTTGCCTCCCTTACAGCTGAAAAAGGTCCATGCCTGTGCCCTGGCCCTGCTGAAATTCCCTCTCCATTTAGCCGAGGCAGTGAG
>NC_140630.1:33164106-33166606 GCF_057382275.1 Copadichromis virginalis
GGCATGCTGGAGGTCAAGGGCCATGCTGGATATGCGGTGGAGGGTAACTGCAGGAGAAGGAAAGCTCATGGGGGATTAGAGCGGAGGAGTATGTGGGTCCTCGGGGCCTGCTGGAGGGCAAGGGCCATGCTGGATTTGTGGTGGAGGGTAACTGCGGGAGAAGGAAAGCTAGTGGGGGAGTAGAGCAGAGGAGTATGTTGGTCCCCGGGGCCTGCTGGAGGTCCAGGTCCATGCCCGATGTGAGTAGCAGCAGGGCCAGCGCGCCAAGGAGCACATCTTTTTCGACCGTAAAGGGAGACAGGAGGCCGACTCACTGCCTCGGCTAAATGGAGAGGGAATTTCAGCAGGGCCAGGGCACAAGCATGGACCTTTTCAGCTGTAAGGGAGGCAAGAGCAAGGTGTGATGTAGGTCCCCGGGGCCTGCTGGAGGTCCAGGTCCATGCCCGATGTGAGTAGCAGCAGGGCCAGTGCGCCCAGGAGCACATCTTTTTCGACCGTAAAGGGAGACGGGAGGCCGACTCACTGCCTCGGCTAAATGGAGAGGGAATTTCAGCAGGGCCAGGGCACAGGCATGGACCTTTTTCAGCTGTAAGGGAGGCAAGAGCAAGGTGTGATGTAGGTCCCCGGGGCCTGCTGGAGGTCCAGGTCCATGCCCGATGTGAGTAGCAGCAGGGCCAGCGCGCCCAGGAGCACAACTTTTTCGACCGTAAAGGAGACAGGAGGCCGACTCTCTGCCTCGGCTAAATGGAGAGGGAATTTCAGAAGGGCCAGGGCACAAGCATGGACCTTTTTCAGCTGTAAGGGAGGCAAGAGCAAGGTGTGATGTAGGTCCCCGGGGCCTGCTGGAGGTCCAGGTCCATGCCCGATGTGAGTAGCAGCAGGGCCAGCGCGCCCAGGAGCACATCTTTTTCGACCGTAAAGGGAGACAGGAGGCCGACTCACTGCCTCGGCTAAATGGAGAGGGAATTTCAGCAGGGCCAGGGCACAGGCATGGACCTTTTTCAGCTGTAAGGGAGGCAAGAGCAAGGTGTGATGTAGGTCCCCGGGGCCTGCTGGAGGTCCAGGTCCATGCCCGATGTGAGTAGCAGCAGGGCCAGCGCGCCCAGGAGCACATCTTTTTCGACCGTAAAGGGAGACAGGAGGCCGACTCACTGCCTCGGCTAAATGGAGAGGGAATTTCAGAAGGGCCAGGGCACAAGCATGGACCTTTTCAGCTGTAAGGGAGGCAAGAGCAAGGTGTGATGTAGGTCCCCGGGGCCTGCTGGAGGTCCAGGTCCATGCCCGATGTGAGTAGCAGCAGGGCCAGTGCGCCCAGGAGCACATCTTTTTCGACCGTAAAGGGAGACAGGAGGCCGACTCACTGCCTCGGCTAAATGGAGAGGGAATTTCAGAAGGGCCAGGGCACAAGCATGGACCTTTTCAGCTGTAAGGGAGGCAAGAGCAAGGTGTGATGTAGGTCCCCGGGGCCTGCTGGAGGTCCAGGTCCATGCCCGATGTGAGTAGCAGCAGGGCCAGTGCGCCCAGGAGCACATCTTTTTCGACCGTAAAGGGAGACAGGAGGCCGACTCACTGCCTCGGCTAAATGGAGAGGGAATTTCAGCAGGGCCAGGGCACAGGCATGGACCTTTTTCAGCTGTAAGGGAGGCAAGAGCAAGGTGTGATGTAGGTCCCCGGGGCCTGCTGGAGGTCCAGGTCCATGCCCGATGTGAGTAGCAGCAGGGCCAGTGCGCCCAGGAGCACATCTTTTTCGACCGTAAAGGGAGACAGGAGGCCGACTCACTGCCTCGGCTAAATGGAGAGGGAATTTCAGCAGGGCCAGGGCACAGGCATGGACCTTTTTCAGCTGTAAGGGAGGCAAGAGCAAGGTGCGATGTAGGTCCCCGGGGCCTGTTGTCGTACCATAGGCACGAGTGGTGTGTGTGTGTGTGGCAAAGAGTTTCTGCGCAGTGTACCAGGGGCACGGGGGAAAGTTGTCGTACCATAGGCACGAGGAGAGTTTGTGTGGCAAAGTGCTACTGAGCGGTGTACCAGGGGCACGGCGAAAAGTTGTTGTACCATAGGCACGAGAAAAGTTGTCGTACCATAGGCACGAGAAAAGTTGTCATACCATAGGTACGAGGAGTGTGTGTGTGGCAAAGTGCTACTGAGCGGTGTACCAGGGGCACGGCGAAAAGTTGTTGTACCATAGGCACGAGAAAAGTTGTTGTACCATAGGCACGAGAAAAGCTGTCGTACCAGGGGCACGGAGGAAAGTTGTTGTACCATAGGCACGAGAAAAGTTGTCGTACCATAGGCACGAGGAGAGTTTGTGTGGCAAAGTGCTACTGAGCGGTGTACCAGGGGCACGGCGAAAAGTTGTTGTACCATAGGCACGAGAAAAGTTGTTGTACCATAGGCACGAGAAAAGCTGTCGTACCAGGGGCACGGAGGAAAGTTGTTGTACCATAGGCATGAGAAAAGTTGTCGTACCATAGGCACGAGGAGAGTTTGTGTGGCAAAG
>NC_140630.1:33179106-33181606 GCF_057382275.1 Copadichromis virginalis
TGTACCATAGGCACGAGAAAAGTTGTTGTACCATAGGCACGAGAAAAGCTGTCGTACCAGGGGCACGGAGGAAAGTTGTTGTACCATAGGCACGAGAAAAGTTGTCGTACCATAGGCACGAGGAGAGTTTGTGTGGCAAAGTGCTACTGAGCGGTGTACCAGGGGCACGGCGAAAAGTTGTTGTACCATAGGCACGAGAAAAGTTGTTGTACCATAGGCACGAGAAAAGCTGTCGTACCAGGGGCACGGAGGAAAGTTGTTGTACCATAGGCACGAGAAAAGTTGTCGTACCATAGGTACGAGGAGAGTTTGTGTGGCAAAGTGCTACTGAGCGGTGTACCAGGGGCACGGCGAAAAGTTGTTGTACCATAGGCACGAGAAAAGTTGTTGTACCATAGGCACGAGAAAAGCTGTCGTACCAGGGGCACGGAGGAAAGTTGTTGTACCATAGGCACGAGAAAAGTTGTCGTACCATAGGCACGAGGAGAGTTTGTGTGGCAAAGTGCTACTGAGCGGTGTACCAGGGGCACGGCGAAAAGTTGTTGTACCATAGGCACGAGAAAAGTTGTTGTACCATAGGCACGAGAAAAGCTGTCGTACCAGGGGCACGGAGGAAAGTTGTTGTACCATAGGCACGAGAAAAGTTGTCGTACCATAGGCACGAGGAGAGTTTGTGTGGCAAAGTGCTACTGAGCGGTGTACCAGGGGCACGGCGAAAAGTTGTTGTACCATAGGCACGAGAAAAGTTGTTGTACCATAGGCACGAGAAAAGCTGTCGTACCAGGGGCACGGAGGAAAGTTGTTGTACCATAGGCATGAGAAAAGTTGTCGTACCATAGGCACGAGGAGAGTTTGTGTGGCAAAGTGCTACTGAGCGGTGTACCAGGGGCACGGCGAAAAGTTGTTGTACCATAGGCACGAGAAAAGTTGTTGTACCATAGGCACGAGAAAAGCTGTCGTACCAGGGGCACGGAGGAAAGTTGTTGTACCATAGGCACGAGAAAAGTTGTCGTACCATAGGTACGAGGAGAGTTTGTGTGGCAAAGTGCTACTGAGCGGTGTACCAGGGGCACGGCGAAAAGTTGTTGTACCATAGGCACGAGAAAAGTTGTTGTACCATAGGCACGAGAAAAGCTGTCGTACCAGGGGCACGGAGGAAAGTTGTTGTACCATAGGCACGAGAAAAGTTGTCGTACCATAGGCACGAGAAAAGTTGTCGTACCATAGGCACGAGGAGAGTTTGTGTGGCAAAGTGCTACTGAGCGGTGTACCAGGGGCACGGCGAAAAGTTGTTGTACCATAGGCACGAGAAAAGTTGTCGTACCATAGGCACGAGAAAAGTTGTCGTACCATAGGCACAAGCAGTGCGTGCGTGCGTGCGTGCGTGCGTGCGTGCGTGCGTGCGTGTGTGTGTGTGTGTGGCAGTTCTTCTGCGCAGTGTACCAGGGGCACATTTCAATGTGCTTTCTGGAGTACCAGGGGCACGAGGATTTTGCCAGTGGTGTTCTGCTTTGTTAGTGGGAGGGGGCTTAAGTGTGGGTCCCCGGGGCCTGCTGGAGGTCCAGGTCCATGCTAGATACGTGGTACAGGGTAACTGCAGGAGGGGGGGGGGGGTAATGTGGGTTCACGGGGCCTGCTGGAGGTCAAGGTCCATGCTGGATATGCGCTGGAGCGTAACTGCAAGAAAGGAAAGCTAGTGGGGGAGTAGAGCAGGGGAGTATGTGGGTCCCCAGGGCCTGCTGGAGGTCCAGGTCCATGCTAGATATGTGGCACAGGGTAACTGCAGGGGGGGGGTAATGTGGGTCCACGGGGCCTGCTGGAGGTCCAGGTCCATGCTAGATATGTGGCACAGGGTAACTGCAGGGGGGGGGGGGGGTATTGTGGGTCCACGGGGCCTGCTGGAAGTCAAGGTCCATGCTAGATATGTGGTACAGGGTAACTGCAGGGGGGGGGGGGGTAATGTGGGTCCCCGGGGCCTGCTGGAGGTCCAGGTCCATGCTAGATACGTGGTACAGGGTAACTGCAGGAGGGGGGGGGGGGGGTAATGTGGGTTCACGGGGCCTGCTGGAGGCCAAGGTCCATGCTGGATATGCACTGGAGCATAACTGCAAGAAAGGAAAGCTAGTGGGGGAGTAGAGCAGGGGAGTATGTGGGTCCCCAGGGCCTGCTGGAGGTCCAGGTCCATGCTAGATATGTGGCACAGGGTAACTGCAGGGGGGGGGGGGGGGTAATGTGGGTCCCCGGGGCCTGCTGGAAGTCAAGGTCCATGCTAGACATGTGGTACAGGGTAACTGCAGGGGGAAGGGGGGGGGGGGGGTAATGTGGGTCCCCGGGGCCTGCTGGAGGTCAAGGTCCGTGCTAGATATGTGGTACGGGGTAACTGCGGGGGGGGGGGGGGATCTAATGGGGGACTAGATCAGGTGAGGATGTAATGGCCAGTTCGACAGCAGCACATCTTTTTCGACCGTAAGGGAGAGAGGAGGCCGACTCTCTGCCTCGG
>NC_140630.1:33188491-33190991 GCF_057382275.1 Copadichromis virginalis
TGTCTGCTGACTTGCGCATCTTCAGACACCCGTCTCCCATAAATGACGGAGGGCACCTTTGCTACTCATTACCCTTAGACTGCTCAACTGGAGAGGGGAGAAAAAAAGGCCCTGGCCGAGGTGGTGAGTCGGCCTCCACTCTCCCTCACGGTTGAAAAAGATGTGCTCCTGGCGCACTGGCCCTGCTGAAAATCTCTCTCCATTTGGCCGAGGCAGAGAGTCGGCCTCCTCTCTCCCTTACGGTCGAAAAAGATGTGCTGCTGTCGAACTGGCCATTACATCCTCACCTGATCTAGTCCCCCATTAGATCCCCCCCCCCCCCCCGCAGTTACCCCGTACCACATATCTAGCACGGACCTTGACCTCCAGCAGGCCCCGGGGACCCACATTACCCCCCCCCCCCCTTCCCCCTGCAGTTACCCTGTACCACATGTCTAGCATGGACCTTGACTTCCAGCAGGCCCCGGGGACCCACATTACCCCCCCCCCCCCCCCTGCAGTTACCCTGTGCCACATATCTAGCATGGACCTGGACCTCCAGCAGGCCCTGGGGACCCACATACTCCCCTGCTCTACTCCCCCACTAGCTTTCCTTTCTTGCAGTTATGCTCCAGTGCATATCCAGCATGGACCTTGGCCTCCAGCAGGCCCCGTGAACCCACATTACCCCCCCCCCCCTCCTGCAGTTACCCTGTACCACGTATCTAGCATGGACCTGGACCTCCAGCAGGCCCCGGGGACCCACATTACCCCCCCCCCCCCCTGCAGTTACCCTGTACCACATATCTAGCATGGACCTTGACTTTCCAGCAGGCCCCGTGGACCCACAATACCCCCCCCCCCCCCTGCAGTTACCCTGTGCCACATATCTAGCATGGACCTGGACCTCCAGCAGGCCCCGTGGACCCACATTACCCCCCCCCTGCAGTTACCCTGTGCCACATATCTAGCATGGACCTGGACCTCCAGCAGGCCCTGGGGACCCACATACTCCCCTGCTCTACTCCCCCACTAGCTTTCCTTTCTTGCAGTTACGCTCCAGCGCATATCCAGCATGGACCTTGACCTCCAGCAGGCCCCGTGAACCCACATTACCCCCCCCCCCCTCCTGCAGTTACCCTGTACCACGTATCTAGCATGGACCTGGACCTCCAGCAGGCCCCGGGGACCCACACTTAAGCCCCCTCCCACTAACAAAGCAGAACACCACTGGCAAAATCCTCGTGCCCCTGGTACTCCAGAAAGCACATTGAAATGTGCCCCTGGTACACTGCGCAGAAGAACTGCCACACACACACACACACGCACGCACGCACGCACGCACGCACGCACGCACGCACGCACTGCTTGTGTCTATGGTACGACAACTTTTCTCGTGCCTATGGTACGACAACTTTTCTCGTGCCTATGGTACAACAACTTTTCGCCGTGCCCCTGGTACACCGCTCAGTAGCACTTTGCCACACAAACTCTCCTCGTGCCTATGGTACGACAACTTTTCTCGTGCCTATGGTACGACAACTTTTCTCGTGCCTATGGTACAACAACTTTCCTCCGTGCCCCTGGTACGACAGCTTTTCTCGTGCCTATGGTACAACAACTTTTCTCGTGCCTATGGTACAACAACTTTTCCGCCGTGCCCCTGGTACACCGCTCAGTAGCACTTTGCCACACAAACTCTCCTCGTACCTATGGTACGACAACTTTTCTCGTGCCTATGGTACAACAACTTTCCTCCGTGCCCCTGGTACGACAGCTTTTCTCGTGCCTATGGTACAACAACTTTTCTCGTGCCTATGGTACAACAACTTTTCGCCGTGCCCCTGGTACACCGCTCAGTAGCACTTTGCCACACAAACTCTCCTCGTGCCTATGGTACGACAACTTTTCTCATGCCTATGGTACAACAACTTTCCTCCGTGCCCCTGGTACGACAGCTTTTCTCGTGCCTATGGTACAACAACTTTTCTCGTGCCTATGGTACAACAACTTTTCGCCGTGCCCCTGGTACACCGCTCAGTAGCACTTTGCCACACAAACTCTCCTCGTGCCTATGGTACGACAACTTTTTCTCGTGCCTATGGGTACAACAACTTTCCTCCGTGCCCCTGGTACGACAGCTTTTCTCGTGCCTATGGTACAACAACTTTTCTCGTGCCTATGGTACAACAACTTTTCGCCGTGCCCCTGGTACACCGCTCAGTAGCACTTTGCCACACACACACTCCTCGTACCTATGGTATGACAACTTTTCTCGTGCCTATGGTACGACAACTTTTCTCGTGCCTATGGTACAACAACTTTTCGCCGTGCCCCTGGTACACCGCTCAGTAGCACTTTGCCACACAAACTCTCCTCGTGCCTATGGTACGACAACTTTCCCCCGTGCCCCTGGTACACTGCGCAGAAACTCTTTGCCACACACACACACACCACTCGTGCCTATGGTACGACAACAGGCCCCGGGGACCTACATCGCACCTTGCTCTTGCCTCCCTTA
>NC_140630.1:33219191-33221691 GCF_057382275.1 Copadichromis virginalis
GGTACGACAACTTTTCTCGTGCCTATGGTACAACAACTTTCCTCCGTGCCCCTGGTACGACAGCTTTTCTCGTGCCTATGGTACAACAACTTTTCTCGTGCCTATGGTACAACAACTTTTCGCCGTGCCCCTGGTACACCGCTCAGTAGCACTTTGCCACACAAACTCTCCTCGTACCTATGGTACGACAACTTTTCTCGTGCCTATGGTACAACAACTTTCCTCCGTGCCCCTGGTACGACAGCTTTTCTCGTGCCTATGGTACAACAACTTTTCTCGTGCCTATGGTACAACAACTTTTCGCCGTGCCCCTGGTACACCGCTCAGTAGCACTTTGCCACACAAACTCTCCTCGTGCCTATGGTACGACAACTTTTCTCATGCCTATGGTACAACAACTTTCCTCCGTGCCCCTGGTACGACAGCTTTTCTCGTGCCTATGGTACAACAACTTTTCTCGTGCCTATGGTACAACAACTTTTCGCCGTGCCCCTGGTACACCGCTCAGTAGCACTTTGCCACACAAACTCTCCTCGTGCCTATGGTACGACAACTTTTCTCGTGCCTATGGTACAACAACTTTCCTCCGTGCCCCTGGTACGACAGCTTTTCTCGTGCCTATGGTACAACAACTTTTCTCGTGCCTATGGTACAACAACTTTTCGCCGTGCCCCTGGTACACCGCTCAGTAGCACTTTGCCACACACACACTCCTCGTACCTATGGTATGACAACTTTTCTCGTGCCTATGGTACGACAACTTTTCTCGTGCCTATGGTACAACAACTTTTCGCCGTGCCCCTGGTACACCGCTCAGTAGCACTTTGCCACACAAACTCTCCTCGTGCCTATGGTACGACAACTTTCCCCCGTGCCCCTGGTACACTGCGCAGAAACTCTTTGCCACACACACACACACCACTCGTGCCTATGGTACGACAACAGGCCCCGGGGACCTACATCGCACCTTGCTCTTGCCTCCCTTACAGCTGAAAAAGGTCCATGCCTGTGCCCTGGCCCTGCTGAAATTCCCTCTCCATTTAGCCGAGGCAGTGAGTCGGCCTCCTGTCTCCCTTTACGGTCGAAAAAGATGTGCTCCTGGGCGCACTGGCCCTGCTGCTACTCACATCGGGCATGGACCTGGACCTCCAGCAGGCCCCGGGGACCTACATCACACCTTGCTCTTGCCTCCCTTACAGCTGAAAAAGGTCCATGCCTGTGCCCTGGCCCTGCTGAAATTCCCTCTCCATTTAGCCGAGGCAGTGAGTCGGCCTCCTGTCTCCCTTTACGGTCGAAAAAGATGTGCTCCTGGGCGCACTGGCCCTGCTGCTACTCACATCGGGCATGGACCTGGACCTCCAGCAGGCCCCGGGGACCTACATCACACCTTGCTCTTGCCTCCCTTACAGCTGAAAAGGTCCATGCTTGTGCCCTGGCCCTTCTGAAATTCCCTCTCCATTTAGCCGAGGCAGTGAGTCGGCCTCCTGTCTCCCTTTACGGTCGAAAAAGATGTGCTCCTGGGCGCACTGGCCCTGCTGCTACTCACATCGGGCATGGACCTGGACCTCCAGCAGGCCCCGGGGACCTACATCACACCTTGCTCTTGCCTCCCTTACAGCTGAAAAGGTCCATGCTTGTGCCCTGGCCCTTCTGAAATTCCCTCTCCATTTAGCCGAGGCAGTGAGTCGGCCTCCTGTCTCCCTTTACGGTCGAAAAAGATGTGCTCCTGGGCGCGCTGGCCCTGCTGCTACTCACATCGGGCATGGACCTGGACCTCCAGCAGGCCCCGGGGACCTACATCACACCTTGCTCTTGCCTCCCTTACAGCTGAAAAAGGTCCATGCCTGTGCCCTGGCCCTGCTGAAATTCCCTCTCCATTTAGCCGAGGCAGTGAGTCGGCCTCCTGTCTCCCTTTACGGTCGAAAAAGATGTGCTCCTGGGCGCGCTGGCCCTGCTGCTACTCACATCGGGCATGGACCTGGACCTCCAGCAGGCCCCGGGGACCTACATCACACCTTGCTCTTGCCTCCCTTACAGCTGAAAAAGGTCCATGCTTGTGCCCTGGCCCTTCTGAAATTCCCTCTCCATTTAGCCGAGGCAGAGAGTCGGCCTCCTGTCTCCTTTACGGTCGAAAAAGTTGTGCTCCTGGGCGCGCTGGCCCTGCTGCTACTCACATCGGGCATGGACCTGGACCTCCAGCAGGCCCCGGGGACCTACATCACACCTTGCTCTTGCCTCCCTTACAGCTGAAAAAGGTCCATGCCTGTGCCCTGGCCCTGCTGAAATTCCCTCTCCATTTAGCCGAGGCAGTGAGTCGGCCTCCCGTCTCCCTTTACGGTCGAAAAAGATGTGCTCCTGGGCGCACTGGCCCTGCTGCTACTCACATCGGGCATGGACCTGGACCTCCAGCAGGCCCCGGGGACCTACATCACACCTTGCTCTTGCCTCCCTTACAGCTGAAAAGGTCCATGCTTGTGCCCTGGCCCTGCTGAAATTCCCT
>NC_140630.1:33231691-33234191 GCF_057382275.1 Copadichromis virginalis
AACAAAGCAGAACACCACTGGCAAAATCCTCGTGCCCCTGGTACTCCAGAAAGCACATTGAAATGTGCCCCTGGTACACTGCGCAGAAGAACTGCCACACACACACACACACGCACGCACGCACGCACGCACGCACGCACGCACGCACGCACTGCTTGTGCCTATGGTACGACAACTTTTCTCGTGCCTATGGTACGACAACTTTTCTCGTGCCTATGGTACAACAACTTTTCGCCGTGCCCCTGGTACACCGCTCAGTAGCACTTTGCCACACAAACTCTCCTCGTGCCTATGGTACGACAACTTTTCTCGTGCCTATGGTACGACAACTTTTCTCGTGCCTATGGTACAACAACTTTCCTCCGTGCCCCTGGTACGACAGCTTTTCTCGTGCCTATGGTACAACAACTTTTCTCGTGCCTATGGTACAACAACTTTTCGCCGTGCCCCTGGTACACCGCTCAGTAGCACTTTGCCACACAAACTCTCCTCGTACCTATGGTACGACAACTTTTCTCGTGCCTATGGTACAACAACTTTCCTCCGTGCCCCTGGTACGACAGCTTTTCTCGTGCCTATGGTACAACAACTTTTCTCGTGCCTATGGTACAACAACTTTTCGCCGTGCCCCTGGTACACCGCTCAGTAGCACTTTGCCACACAAACTCTCCTCGTGCCTATGGTACGACAACTTTTCTCATGCCTATGGTACAACAACTTTCCTCCGTGCCCCTGGTACGACAGCTTTTCTCGTGCCTATGGTACAACAACTTTTCTCGTGCCTATGGTACAACAACTTTTCGCCGTGCCCCTGGTACACCGCTCAGTAGCACTTTGCCACACAAACTCTCCTCGTGCCTATGGTACGACAACTTTTCTCGTGCCTATGGTACAACAACTTTCCTCCGTGCCCCTGGTACGACAGCTTTTCTCGTGCCTATGGTACAACAACTTTTCTCGTGCCTATGGTACAACAACTTTTCGCCGTGCCCCTGGTACACCGCTCAGTAGCACTTTGCCACACACACACTCCTCGTACCTATGGTATGACAACTTTTCTCGTGCCTATGGTACGACAACTTTTCTCGTGCCTATGGTACAACAACTTTTCGCCGTGCCCCTGGTACACCGCTCAGTAGCACTTTGCCACACAAACTCTCCTCGTGCCTATGGTACGACAACTTTCCCCCGTGCCCCTGGTACACTGCGCAGAAACTCTTTGCCACACACACACACACCACTCGTGCCTATGGTACGACAACAGGCCCCGGGGACCTACATCGCACCTTGCTCTTGCCTCCCTTACAGCTGAAAAAGGTCCATGCCTGTGCCCTGGCCCTGCTGAAATTCCCTCTCCATTTAGCCGAGGCAGTGAGTCGGCCTCCTGTCTCCCTTTACGGTCGAAAAAGATGTGCTCCTGGGCGCACTGGCCCTGCTGCTACTCACATCGGGCATGGACCTGGACCTCCAGCAGGCCCCGGGGACCTACATCACACCTTGCTCTTGCCTCCCTTACAGCTGAAAAAGGTCCATGCCTGTGCCCTGGCCCTGCTGAAATTCCCTCTCCATTTAGCCGAGGCAGTGAGTCGGCCTCCTGTCTCCCTTTACGGTCGAAAAAGATGTGCTCCTGGGCGCACTGGCCCTGCTGCTACTCACATCGGGCATGGACCTGGACCTCCAGCAGGCCCCGGGGACCTACATCACACCTTGCTCTTGCCTCCCTTACAGCTGAAAAGGTCCATGCTTGTGCCCTGGCCCTTCTGAAATTCCCTCTCCATTTAGCCGAGGCAGTGAGTCGGCCTCCTGTCTCCCTTTACGGTCGAAAAAGATGTGCTCCTGGGCGCACTGGCCCTGCTGCTACTCACATCGGGCATGGACCTGGACCTCCAGCAGGCCCCGGGGACCTACATCACACCTTGCTCTTGCCTCCCTTACAGCTGAAAAGGTCCATGCTTGTGCCCTGGCCCTTCTGAAATTCCCTCTCCATTTAGCCGAGGCAGTGAGTCGGCCTCCTGTCTCCCTTTACGGTCGAAAAAGATGTGCTCCTGGGCGCGCTGGCCCTGCTGCTACTCACATCGGGCATGGACCTGGACCTCCAGCAGGCCCCGGGGACCTACATCACACCTTGCTCTTGCCTCCCTTACAGCTGAAAAAGGTCCATGCCTGTGCCCTGGCCCTGCTGAAATTCCCTCTCCATTTAGCCGAGGCAGTGAGTCGGCCTCCTGTCTCCCTTTACGGTCGAAAAAGATGTGCTCCTGGGCGCGCTGGCCCTGCTGCTACTCACATCGGGCATGGACCTGGACCTCCAGCAGGCCCCGGGGACCTACATCACACCTTGCTCTTGCCTCCCTTACAGCTGAAAAAGGTCCATGCTTGTGCCCTGGCCCTTCTGAAATTCCCTCTCCATTTAGCCGAGGCAGAGAGTCGGCCTCCTGTCTCCTTTACGGTCGAAAAAGTTGTGCTCCTGGGCGCGCTGGCCCTGCTGCTACTCACATCGGGC
>NC_140630.1:33265253-33267753 GCF_057382275.1 Copadichromis virginalis
TATGGTACGACAACTTTTCTCGTGCCTATGGTACAACAACTTTCCTCCGTGCCCCTGGTACGACAGCTTTTCTCGTGCCTATGGTACAACAACTTTTCTCGTGCCTATGGTACAACAACTTTTCGCCGTGCCCCTGGTACACCGCTCAGTAGCACTTTGCCACACAAACTCTCCTCGTGCCTATGGTACGACAACTTTTCTCATGCCTATGGTACAACAACTTTCCTCCGTGCCCCTGGTACGACAGCTTTTCTCGTGCCTATGGTACAACAACTTTTCTCGTGCCTATGGTACAACAACTTTTCGCCGTGCCCCTGGTACACCGCTCAGTAGCACTTTGCCACACAAACTCTCCTCGTGCCTATGGTACGACAACTTTTCTCGTGCCTATGGTACAACAACTTTCCTCCGTGCCCCTGGTACGACAGCTTTTCTCGTGCCTATGGTACAACAACTTTTCTCGTGCCTATGGTACAACAACTTTTCGCCGTGCCCCTGGTACACCGCTCAGTAGCACTTTGCCACACACACACTCCTCGTACCTATGGTATGACAACTTTTCTCGTGCCTATGGTACGACAACTTTTCTCGTGCCTATGGTACAACAACTTTTCGCCGTGCCCCTGGTACACCGCTCAGTAGCACTTTGCCACACAAACTCTCCTCGTGCCTATGGTACGACAACTTTCCCCCGTGCCCCTGGTACACTGCGCAGAAACTCTTTGCCACACACACACACACACCACTCGTGCCTATGGTACGACAACAGGCCCCGGGGACCTACATCGCACCTTGCTCTTGCCTCCCTTACAGCTGAAAAAGGTCCATGCCTGTGCCCTGGCCCTGCTGAAATTCCCTCTCCATTTAGCCGAGGCAGTGAGTCGGCCTCCTGTCTCCCTTTACGGTCGAAAAAGATGTGCTCCTGGGCGCACTGGCCCTGCTGCTACTCACATCGGGCATGGACCTGGACCTCCAGCAGGCCCCGGGGACCTACATCACACCTTGCTCTTGCCTCCCTTACAGCTGAAAAAGGTCCATGCCTGTGCCCTGGCCCTGCTGAAATTCCCTCTCCATTTAGCCGAGGCAGTGAGTCGGCCTCCTGTCTCCCTTTACGGTCGAAAAAGATGTGCTCCTGGGCGCACTGGCCCTGCTGCTACTCACATCGGGCATGGACCTGGACCTCCAGCAGGCCCCGGGGACCTACATCACACCTTGCTCTTGCCTCCCTTACAGCTGAAAAGGTCCATGCTTGTGCCCTGGCCCTTCTGAAATTCCCTCTCCATTTAGCCGAGGCAGTGAGTCGGCCTCCTGTCTCCCTTTACGGTCGAAAAAGATGTGCTCCTGGGCGCACTGGCCCTGCTGCTACTCACATCGGGCATGGACCTGGACCTCCAGCAGGCCCCGGGGACCTACATCACACCTTGCTCTTGCCTCCCTTACAGCTGAAAAGGTCCATGCTTGTGCCCTGGCCCTTCTGAAATTCCCTCTCCATTTAGCCGAGGCAGTGAGTCGGCCTCCTGTCTCCCTTTACGGTCGAAAAAGATGTGCTCCTGGGCGCGCTGGCCCTGCTGCTACTCACATCGGGCATGGACCTGGACCTCCAGCAGGCCCCGGGGACCTACATCACACCTTGCTCTTGCCTCCCTTACAGCTGAAAAAGGTCCATGCCTGTGCCCTGGCCCTGCTGAAATTCCCTCTCCATTTAGCCGAGGCAGTGAGTCGGCCTCCTGTCTCCCTTTACGGTCGAAAAAGATGTGCTCCTGGGCGCGCTGGCCCTGCTGCTACTCACATCGGGCATGGACCTGGACCTCCAGCAGGCCCCGGGGACCTACATCACACCTTGCTCTTGCCTCCCTTACAGCTGAAAAAGGTCCATGCTTGTGCCCTGGCCCTTCTGAAATTCCCTCTCCATTTAGCCGAGGCAGAGAGTCGGCCTCCTGTCTCCTTTACGGTCGAAAAAGTTGTGCTCCTGGGCGCGCTGGCCCTGCTGCTACTCACATCGGGCATGGACCTGGACCTCCAGCAGGCCCCGGGGACCTACATCACACCTTGCTCTTGCCTCCCTTACAGCTGAAAAAGGTCCATGCCTGTGCCCTGGCCCTGCTGAAATTCCCTCTCCATTTAGCCGAGGCAGTGAGTCGGCCTCCCGTCTCCCTTTACGGTCGAAAAAGATGTGCTCCTGGGCGCACTGGCCCTGCTGCTACTCACATCGGGCATGGACCTGGACCTCCAGCAGGCCCCGGGGACCTACATCACACCTTGCTCTTGCCTCCCTTACAGCTGAAAAGGTCCATGCTTGTGCCCTGGCCCTGCTGAAATTCCCTCTCCATTTAGCCGAGGCAGTGAGTCGGCCTCCTGTCTCCCTTTACGGTCGAAAAAGATGTGCTCCTTGGCGCGCTGGCCCTGCTGCTACTCACATCGGGCATGGACCTGGACCTCCAGCAGGCCCCGGGGACCAACATACTCCTCTGCTCTACTCCCCCACTAGCTTTCCTTCTCC
>NC_140630.1:33285742-33288242 GCF_057382275.1 Copadichromis virginalis
TCAGTAGCACTTTGCCACACAAACTCTCCTCGTGCCTATGGTACGACAACTTTTCTCATGCCTATGGTACAACAACTTTCCTCCGTGCCCCTGGTACGACAGCTTTTCTCGTGCCTATGGTACAACAACTTTTCTCGTGCCTATGGTACAACAACTTTTCGCCGTGCCCCTGGTACACCGCTCAGTAGCACTTTGCCACACAAACTCTCCTCGTGCCTATGGTATGACAACTTTTCTCGTGCCTATGGTACAACAACTTTCCTCCGTGCCCCTGGTACGACAGCTTTTCTCGTGCCTATGGTACAACAACTTTTCTCGTGCCTATGGTACAACAACTTTTCGCCGTGCCCCTGGTACACCGCTCAGTAGCACTTTGCCACACACACACTCCTCGTACCTATGGTATGACAACTTTTCTCGTGCCTATGGTACGACAACTTTTCTCGTGCCTATGGTACAACAACTTTTCGCCGTGCCCCTGGTACACCGCTCAGTAGCACTTTGCCACACAAACTCTCCTCGTGCCTATGGTACGACAACTTTCCTCCGTGCCCCTGGTACGACAGCTTTTCTCGTGCCTATGGTACAACAACCTTTCCCCGTGCCCCTGGTACACTGCGCAGAAACTCTTTGCCACACACACACACCACTCGTGCCTATGGTACGACAACAGGCCCCGGGGACCTACATCGCACCTTGCTCTTGCCTCCCTTACAGCTGAAAAAGGTCCATGCCTGTGCCCTGGCCCTGCTGAAATTCCCTCTCCATTTAGCCGAGGCAGTGAGTCGGCCTCCTGTCTCCCTTTACGGTCGAAAAAGATGTGCTCCTGGGCGCACTGGCCCTGCTGCTACTCACATCGGGCATGGACCTGGACCTCCAGCAGGCCCCGGGGACCTACATCACACCTTGCTCTTGCCTCCCTTACAGCTGAAAAAGGTCCATGCCTGTGCCCTGGCCCTGCTGAAATTCCCTCTCCATTTAGCCGAGGCAGTGAGTCGGCCTCCTGTCTCCCTTTACGGTCGAAAAAGATGTGCTCCTGGGCGCACTGGCCCTGCTGCTACTCACATCGGGCATGGACCTGGACCTCCAGCAGGCCCCGGGGACCTACATCACACCTTGCTCTTGCCTCCCTTACAGCTGAAAAGGTCCATGCTTGTGCCCTGGCCCTTCTGAAATTCCCTCTCCATTTAGCCGAGGCAGTGAGTCGGCCTCCTGTCTCCCTTTACGGTCGAAAAAGATGTGCTCCTGGGCGCGCTGGCCCTGCTGCTACTCACATCGGGCATGGACCTGGACCTCCAGCAGGCCCCGGGGACCTACATCACACCTTGCTCTTGCCTCCCTTACAGCTGAAAAAGGTCCATGCTTGTGCCCTGGCCCTTCTGAAATTCCCTCTCCATTTAGCCGAGGCAGTGAGTCGGCCTCCTGTCTCCCTTTACGGTCGAAAAAGATGTGCTCCTGGGCGCGCTGGCCCTGCTGCTACTCACATCGGGCATGGACCTGGACCTCCAGCAGGCCCCGGGGACCTACATCACACCTTGCTCTTGCCTCCCTTACAGCTGAAAAAGGTCCATGCTTGTGCCCTGGCCCTTCTGAAATTCCCTCTCCATTTAGCCGAGGCAGTGAGTCGGCCTCCTGTCTCCCTTTACGGTCGAAAAAGATGTGCTCCTGGGCGCGCTGGCCCTGCTGCTACTCACATCGGGCATGGACCTGGACCTCCAGCAGGCCCCGGGGACCTACATCACACCTTGCTCTTGCCTCCCTTACAGCTGAAAAAGGTCCATGCTTGTGCCCTGGCCCTTCTGAAATTCCCTCTCCATTTAGCCGAGGCAGAGAGTCGGCCTCCTGTCTCCTTTACGGTCGAAAAAGTTGTGCTCCTGGGCGCGCTGGCCCTGCTGCTACTCACATCGGGCATGGACCTGGACCTCCAGCAGGCCCCGGGGACCTACATCACACCTTGCTCTTGCCTCCCTTACAGCTGAAAAGGTCCATGCTTTTGCCCTGGCCCTGCTGAAATTCCCTCTCCATTTAGCCGAGGCAGTGAGTCGGCCTCCTGTCTCCCTTTACGGTCGAAAAAGATGTGCTCCTTGGCGCGCTGGCCCTGCTGCTACTCACATCGGGCATGGACCTGGACCTCCAGCAGGCCCCGGGGACCAACATACTCCTCTGCTCTACTCCCCCACTAGCTTTCCTTCTCCCGCAGTTACCCTCCACCACAAATCCAGCATGGCCCTTGCCCTCCAGCAGGCCCCGAGGACCCACATACTCCTCCGCTCTAATCCCCCATGAGCTTTCCTTCTCCTGCAGTTACCCTCCACCGCATATCCAGCATGGCCCTTGACCTCCAGCATGCCCCGGGGACGCACATCCTCCCCTGCTCTAGTCCCCCACTAGCTTACCTTTCTTGTAGTTACGCTCCAGCGCATATCCAGCATGGACCTTGACCTCCAGCAGGCCCCGGGGACGCACATCCTCCCCTGCTCTAATCCCCCACTAGCTTTCC
>NC_140630.1:33298242-33300742 GCF_057382275.1 Copadichromis virginalis
GGTACGACAACTTTTCTCGTGCCTATGGTACAACAACTTTCCTCCGTGCCCCTGGTACGACAGCTTTTCTCGTGCCTATGGTACAACAACTTTTCTCGTGCCTATGGTACAACAACTTTTCGCCGTGCCCCTGGTACACCGCTCAGTAGCACTTTGCCACACAAACTCTCCTCGTGCCTATGGTACGACAACTTTTCTCATGCCTATGGTACAACAACTTTCCTCCGTGCCCCTGGTACGACAGCTTTTCTCGTGCCTATGGTACAACAACTTTTCTCGTGCCTATGGTACAACAACTTTTCGCCGTGCCCCTGGTACACCGCTCAGTAGCACTTTGCCACACAAACTCTCCTCGTGCCTATGGTATGACAACTTTTCTCGTGCCTATGGTACAACAACTTTCCTCCGTGCCCCTGGTACGACAGCTTTTCTCGTGCCTATGGTACAACAACTTTTCTCGTGCCTATGGTACAACAACTTTTCGCCGTGCCCCTGGTACACCGCTCAGTAGCACTTTGCCACACACACACTCCTCGTACCTATGGTATGACAACTTTTCTCGTGCCTATGGTACGACAACTTTTCTCGTGCCTATGGTACAACAACTTTTCGCCGTGCCCCTGGTACACCGCTCAGTAGCACTTTGCCACACAAACTCTCCTCGTGCCTATGGTACGACAACTTTCCTCCGTGCCCCTGGTACGACAGCTTTTCTCGTGCCTATGGTACAACAACCTTTCCCCGTGCCCCTGGTACACTGCGCAGAAACTCTTTGCCACACACACACACCACTCGTGCCTATGGTACGACAACAGGCCCCGGGGACCTACATCGCACCTTGCTCTTGCCTCCCTTACAGCTGAAAAAGGTCCATGCCTGTGCCCTGGCCCTGCTGAAATTCCCTCTCCATTTAGCCGAGGCAGTGAGTCGGCCTCCTGTCTCCCTTTACGGTCGAAAAAGATGTGCTCCTGGGCGCACTGGCCCTGCTGCTACTCACATCGGGCATGGACCTGGACCTCCAGCAGGCCCCGGGGACCTACATCACACCTTGCTCTTGCCTCCCTTACAGCTGAAAAAGGTCCATGCCTGTGCCCTGGCCCTGCTGAAATTCCCTCTCCATTTAGCCGAGGCAGTGAGTCGGCCTCCTGTCTCCCTTTACGGTCGAAAAAGATGTGCTCCTGGGCGCACTGGCCCTGCTGCTACTCACATCGGGCATGGACCTGGACCTCCAGCAGGCCCCGGGGACCTACATCACACCTTGCTCTTGCCTCCCTTACAGCTGAAAAGGTCCATGCTTGTGCCCTGGCCCTTCTGAAATTCCCTCTCCATTTAGCCGAGGCAGTGAGTCGGCCTCCTGTCTCCCTTTACGGTCGAAAAAGATGTGCTCCTGGGCGCGCTGGCCCTGCTGCTACTCACATCGGGCATGGACCTGGACCTCCAGCAGGCCCCGGGGACCTACATCACACCTTGCTCTTGCCTCCCTTACAGCTGAAAAAGGTCCATGCTTGTGCCCTGGCCCTTCTGAAATTCCCTCTCCATTTAGCCGAGGCAGTGAGTCGGCCTCCTGTCTCCCTTTACGGTCGAAAAAGATGTGCTCCTGGGCGCGCTGGCCCTGCTGCTACTCACATCGGGCATGGACCTGGACCTCCAGCAGGCCCCGGGGACCTACATCACACCTTGCTCTTGCCTCCCTTACAGCTGAAAAAGGTCCATGCTTGTGCCCTGGCCCTTCTGAAATTCCCTCTCCATTTAGCCGAGGCAGTGAGTCGGCCTCCTGTCTCCCTTTACGGTCGAAAAAGATGTGCTCCTGGGCGCGCTGGCCCTGCTGCTACTCACATCGGGCATGGACCTGGACCTCCAGCAGGCCCCGGGGACCTACATCACACCTTGCTCTTGCCTCCCTTACAGCTGAAAAAGGTCCATGCTTGTGCCCTGGCCCTTCTGAAATTCCCTCTCCATTTAGCCGAGGCAGAGAGTCGGCCTCCTGTCTCCTTTACGGTCGAAAAAGTTGTGCTCCTGGGCGCGCTGGCCCTGCTGCTACTCACATCGGGCATGGACCTGGACCTCCAGCAGGCCCCGGGGACCTACATCACACCTTGCTCTTGCCTCCCTTACAGCTGAAAAGGTCCATGCTTTTGCCCTGGCCCTGCTGAAATTCCCTCTCCATTTAGCCGAGGCAGTGAGTCGGCCTCCTGTCTCCCTTTACGGTCGAAAAAGATGTGCTCCTTGGCGCGCTGGCCCTGCTGCTACTCACATCGGGCATGGACCTGGACCTCCAGCAGGCCCCGGGGACCAACATACTCCTCTGCTCTACTCCCCCACTAGCTTTCCTTCTCCCGCAGTTACCCTCCACCACAAATCCAGCATGGCCCTTGCCCTCCAGCAGGCCCCGAGGACCCACATACTCCTCCGCTCTAATCCCCCATGAGCTTTCCTTCTCCTGCAGTTACCCTCCACCGCATATCCAGCATGGCCCTTGACCTCCAGCATGCCCCGGGGA
>NC_140630.1:33304857-33464272 GCF_057382275.1 Copadichromis virginalis
CTTGAGTTCTATAAGATAAAGCCATAAACATGTGTATCCGAGTCTTCTATCAAAAGTTACAGCTATTTATATGAAGTTGTACAAAAACGCTTTCTTTCACCAAGACAGTGCATTTCTCACTGTTACATGCATTTGAATGGGGAACTCGACCGAAACAAAGTATAGGTTTTCATTATGTGAATAACTTGGAAATCTTAGCTCAAACAGCTGCAAAACCTGTTTGCCCAGCACGGAGACCTTGAGTTCTATAAGATAAAGCCATAAACATGTGTATCCGAGTCTTCTATCAAAAGTTACAGCTATTTATATGAAGTTGTACAAAATAGCTTTCTTTCGCCAAGACAGTGCGTTTCTCACTGTTACATGCATTTGAATGGGGAACTCGACCGAAACAAAGTATAGGTTTTCATTATGTGAATAACTTGGAAATCTTAGCTCAAACAGCTGCAAAACCTGTTTGCCCAGCACGGAGACCTTGAGTTCTATAAGATAAAGCCATAAACATGTGTATCCGAGTCTTCTATCAAAAGTTACAGCTATTTAAATGAAGTTGTACAAAAACGCTTTCTTTCGCCAAGACAGTGCGTTTCTCACTGTTACATGCATTTGAATGGGGAACTCGACCGAAACAAAGTATAGGTTTTCATTATGTGAATAACTTGGAAATCTTAGCTCAAACAGCTGCAAAACCTGTTTGCCCAGCACGGGAACCTTGAGTTCTATAAGATAAAGCCATAAACATGTTTGTCTGAGTCTTCTATCAAAAGTTACAGCTATTTATATGAAGTTGTACAAAAACGCTTTCTTTCGCCAAGACAGTGCGTTTCTCACTGTTACATGCATTTGAATGGGGAACTCCACCGAAACAAAGTATAGGTTTTCATTATGTGAATAACTTGGAAATCTTAGCTCAAACAGCTGCAAAACCTGTTTTCCCAGCACGGAGACCTTGAGTTCTATAAGATAAAGCCATAAACATGTGTATCCGAGTCTTCTATCAAAAGTTACAGCTATTTATATGAAGTTGTACAAAATAGCTTTCTTTCGCCAAGACAGTGCGTTTCTCACTGTTACATGCATTTGAATGGGGAACTCGACCGAAACAAAGTATAGGTTTTCATTATGTGAATAACTTGGAAATCTTAGCTCAAACAGCTGCAAAACCTGTTTGCCCAGCACGGAGACCTTGAGTTCTATAAGATAAAGCCATAAACATGTGTATCCGAGTCTTCTATCAAAAGTTACAGCTATTTAAATGAAGTTGTACAAAAACGCTTTCTTTCGCCAAGACAGTGCGTTTCTCACTGTTACATGCATTTGAATGGGGAACTCCACCGAAACAAAGTATAGGTTTTCATTATGTGAATAACTTGGAAATCTTAGCTCAAACAGCTGCAAAACCTGTTTTCCCAGCACGGAGACCTGAGTTCTATAAGATAAAGCCATAAACATGTTTGTCTGAGTCTTCTATCAAAAGTTACAGCTATTTATATGAAGTTGTACAAAAACGCTTTCTTTCGCCAAGACAGTGCGTTTCTCACTGTTACATTCATTTGAATGGGGAACTCCACCGAAACAAAGTATAGGTTTTCATTATGTGAATAACTTGGAAATCTTAGCTCAAACAGCTGCAAAACCTGTTTTCCCAGCACGGGAACCTTGAGTTCTATAAGATAAAGCCATAAACATGTGTATCCGAGTCTTCTATCAAAAGTTACAGCTATTTATATGAAGTTGTACAAAAACGCTTTCTTTCGCCAAGACAGTGCGTTTCTCATTGTTACATGCATTTGAATGGGGAACTCGACCGAAACAAAGTATAGGTTTTCATTATGTGAATAACTTGGAAATCTTAGCTCAAACAGCTGCAAAACCTGTTTTCCCAGCACGGAGACCTTGAGTTCTATAAGATAAAGCCATAAACATGTGTATCCGAGTCTTCTATCAAAAGTTACAGCTATTTATATGAAGTTGTACAAAAACGCTTTCTTTCGCCAAGACAGTGCGTTTCTCACTGTTACATGCATTTGAATGGGGAACTCGACTGAAACAAAGTATAGGTTTTCATTATGTGAATAACTTGGAAATCTTAGCTCAAACAGCTGCAAAACCTGTTTTCCCAGCACGGAGACCTTGAGTTCTATAAGATAAAGCCATAAACATGTTTGTCTGAGTCTTCTATCAAAAGTTACAGCTATTTATATGAAGTTGTACAAAAACGCTTTCTTTCGCCAAGACAGTGCGTTTCTCACTGTTACATGCATTTGAATGGGGAACTCGACCGAAACAAAGTATAGGTTTTCATTATGTGAATAACTTGGAAATCTTAGCTCAAACAGCTGCAAAACCTGTTTTCCCAGCACGGGAACCTTGAGCTCTATAAGATAAAGCCATAAACATGTGTATCCGAGTCTTCTATCAAAAGTTACAGCTATTCATATGAAGTTGTACAAAAACGCTTTCTTTCGCCAAGACAGTGCGTTTCTCACTGTTACATTCATTTGAATGGGGAACTCCACCGAAACAAAGTATAGGTTTTCATTATGTGAATAACTTGGAAATCTTAGCTCAAACAGCTGCAAAACCTGTTGCCCAGCACGGAGACCTTGAGTTCTATAAGATAAAGCCATAAACATGTGTATCCGAGTCTTCTATCAAAAGTTACAGCTATTTAAATGAAGTTGTACAAAAACGCTTTCTTTCGCCAAGACAGTGCGTTTCTCACTGTTACATGCATTTGAATGGGGAACTCGACCGAAACAAAGTATAGGTTTTCATTATGTGAATAACTTGGAAATCTTAGCTCAAACAGCTGCAAAACCTGTTTTCCCAGCACGGGAACCTTGAGTTCTATAAGATAAAGCCATAAACATGTTTGTCTGAGTCTTCTATCAAAAGTTACAGCTATTTATATGAAGTTGTACAAAATAGCTTTCTTTCGCCAAGACAGTGCGTTTCTCACTGTTACATGCATTTGAATGGGGAACTCGACCGAAACAAAGTATAGGTTTTCATTATGTGAATAACTTGGAAATCTTAGCTCAAACAGCTACAAAACCTGTTCTCCCAGCACGGGAACCTTGAGCTCTATAAGATAAAGCCATAAACATGTGTATCCGAGTCTTCTATCAAAAGTTACAACTATTCATATGAAGTTGTACAAAAACGCTTTCTTTCGCCAAGACAGTGCGTTTCTCACTGTTACATGCATTTGAATGGGGAACTCGACCGAAACAAAGTATAGGTTTTCATTATGTGAATAACTTGGAAATCTTAGCTCAAACAGCTGCAAAACCTGTTTTCCCAGCACGGAGACCTGAGTTCTACAAGATAAAGCCATAAACATGTGTATCCGAGTCTTCTATCAAAAGTTACAGCTATTTATATGAAGTTGTACAAAAACGCTTTCTTTCGCCAAGACAGTGCGTTTCTCACTGTTACATGCATTTGAATGGGGAACTCGACCGAAACAAAGTATAGGTTTTCATTATGTGAATAACTTGGAAATCTTAGCTCAAACAGCTGCAAAACCTGTTTTCCCAGCACGGAGACCTTGAGTTCTATAAGATAAAGCCATAAACATGTGTATCCGAGTCTTCTATCAAAAGTTACAGCTATTTAAATGAAGTTGTACAAAATAGCTTTCTTTCGCCAAGACAGTGCGTTTCTCACTGTTACATGCATTTGAATGGGGAACTCCACCGAAACAAAGTATAGGTTTTCATTATGTGAATAACTTGGAAATCTTAGCTCAAACAGCTGCAAAACCTGTTTTCCCAGCACGGAGACCTTGAGTTCTATAAGATAAAGCCATAAACATGTGTATCCGAGTCTTCTATCAAAAGTTACAGCTATTTAAATGAAGTTGTACAAAAACGCTTTCTTTCGCCAAGACAGTGCGTTTCTCACTGTTACATGCATTTGAATGGGGAACTCGACCGAAACAAAGTATAGGTTTTCATTATGTGAATAACTTGGAAATCTTAGCTCAAACAGCTGCAAAACCTGTTTGCCCAGCACAGAGACCTTGAGTTCTATAAGATAAAGCCATAAACATGTGTATCCGAGTCTTCTATCAAAAGTTACAGCTATTTAAATGAAGTTGTACAAAAACGCTTTCTTTCGCCAAGACAGTGCGTTTCTCACTGTTACATGCATTTGAATGGGGAACTCGACCGAAACAAAGTATAGGTTTTCATTATGTGAATAACTTGGAAATCTTAGCTCAAACAGCTGCAAAACCTGTTTTCCCAGCACGGGAACCTTGAGCTCTATAAGATAAAGCCATAAACATGTGTATCCGAGTCTTCTATCAAAAGTTACAGCTATTCATATGAAGTTGTACAAAAACGCTTTCTTTCGCCAAGACAGTGCGTTTCTCACTGTTACATTCATTTGAATGGGGAACTCCACCGAAACAAAGTATAGGTTTTCATTATGTGAATAACTTGGAAATCTTAGCTCAAACAGCTGCAAAACCTGTTTTCCCAGCACGGGAACCTTGAGTTCTATAAGATAAAGCCATAAACATGTGTATCCGAGTCTTCTATCAAAAGTTACAGCTATTCATATGAAGTTGTACAAAAACGCTTTCTTTCGCCAAGACAGTGCGTTTCTCACTGTTACATTCATTTGAATGGGGAACTCCACCGAAACAAAGTATAGGTTTTCATTATGTGAATAACTTGGAAATCTTAGCTCAAACAGCTGCAAAACCTGTTTTCCCAGCACGGGAACCTTGAGTTCTATAAGATAAAGCCATAAACATGTGTATCCGAGTCTTCTATCAAAAGTTACAGCTATTCATATGAAGTTGTACAAAAACGCTTTCTTTCGCCAAGACAGTGCGTTTCTCACTGTTACATTCATTTGAATGGGGAACTCCACCGAAACAAAGTATAGGTTTTCATTATGTGAATAACTTGGAAATCTTAGCTCAAACAGCTGCAAAACCTGTTTGCCCAGCACGGGAACCTTGAGTTCTATAAGATAAAGCCATAAACATGTGTATCCGAGTCTTCTATCAAAAGTTACAGCTATTTATATGAAGTTGTACAAAAACGCTTTCTTTCACCAAGACAGTGCATTTCTCACTGTTACATGCATTTGAATGGGGAACTCGACCGAAACAAAGTATAGGTTTTCATTATGTGAATAACTTGGAAATCTTAGCTCAAACAGCTGCAAAACCTGTTTGCCCAGCACGGAGACCTTGAGTTCTATAAGATAAAGCCATAAACATGTGTATCCGAGTCTTCTATCAAAAGTTACAGCTATTTATATGAAGTTGTACAAAATAGCTTTCTTTCGCCAAGACAGTGCGTTTCTCACTGTTACATGCATTTGAATGGGGAACTCGACCGAAACAAAGTATAGGTTTTCATTATGTGAATAACTTGGAAATCTTAGCTCAAACAGCTGCAAAACCTGTTTGCCCAGCACGGAGACCTTGAGTTCTATAAGATAAAGCCATAAACATGTGTATCCGAGTCTTCTATCAAAAGTTACAGCTATTTAAATGAAGTTGTACAAAAACGCTTTCTTTCGCCAAGACAGTGCGTTTCTCACTGTTACATGCATTTGAATGGGGAACTCGACCGAAACAAAGTATAGGTTTTCATTATGTGAATAACTTGGAAATCTTAGCTCAAACAGCTGCAAAACCTGTTTGCCCAGCACAGAGACCTTGAGTTCTATAAGATAAAGCCATAAACATGTGTATCCGAGTCTTCTATCAAAAGTTACAGCTATTTAAATGAAGTTGTACAAAAACGCTTTCTTTCGCCAAGACAGTGCGTTTCTCACTGTTACATGCATTTGAATGGGGAACTCGACCGAAACAAAGTATAGGTTTTCATTATGTGAATAACTTGGAAATCTTAGCTCAAACAGCTGCAAAACCTGTTTTCCCAGCACGGGAACCTTGAGCTCTATAAGATAAAGCCATAAACATGTGTATCCGAGTCTTCTATCAAAAGTTACAGCTATTCATATGAAGTTGTACAAAAACGCTTTCTTTCGCCAAGACAGTGCGTTTCTCACTGTTACATTCATTTGAATGGGGAACTCCACCGAAACAAAGTATAGGTTTTCATTATGTGAATAACTTGGAAATCTTAGCTCAAACAGCTGCAAAACCTGTTTTCCCAGCACGGGAACCTTGAGTTCTATAAGATAAAGCCATAAACATGTGTATCCGAGTCTTCTATCAAAAGTTACAGCTATTCATATGAAGTTGTACAAAAACGCTTTCTTTCGCCAAGACAGTGCGTTTCTCACTGTTACATTCATTTGAATGGGGAACTCCACCGAAACAAAGTATAGGTTTTCATTATGTGAATAACTTGGAAATCTTAGCTCAAACAGCTGCAAAACCTGTTTTCCCAGCACGGGAACCTTGAGTTCTATAAGATAAAGCCATAAACATGTGTATCCGAGTCTTCTATCAAAAGTTACAGCTATTCATATGAAGTTGTACAAAAACGCTTTCTTTCGCCAAGACAGTGCGTTTCTCACTGTTACATTCATTTGAATGGGGAACTCCACCGAAACAAAGTATAGGTTTTCATTATGTGAATAACTTGGAAATCTTAGCTCAAACAGCTGCAAAACCTGTTTGCCCAGCACGGGAACCTTGAGTTCTATAAGATAAAGCCATAAACATGTGTATCCGAGTCTTCTATCAAAAGTTACAGCTATTTATATGAAGTTGTACAAAAACGCTTTCTTTCACCAAGACAGTGCATTTCTCACTGTTACATGCATTTGAATGGGGAACTCGACCGAAACAAAGTATAGGTTTTCATTATGTGAATAACTTGGAAATCTTAGCTCAAACAGCTGCAAAACCTGTTTGCCCAGCACGGAGACCTTGAGTTCTATAAGATAAAGCCATAAACATGTGTATCCGAGTCTTCTATCAAAAGTTACAGCTATTTATATGAAGTTGTACAAAATAGCTTTCTTTCGCCAAGACAGTGCGTTTCTCACTGTTACATGCATTTGAATGGGGAACTCGACCGAAACAAAGTATAGGTTTTCATTATGTGAATAACTTGGAAATCTTAGCTCAAACAGCTGCAAAACCTGTTTGCCCAGCACGGAGACCTTGAGTTCTATAAGATAAAGCCATAAACATGTGTATCCGAGTCTTCTATCAAAAGTTACAGCTATTTAAATGAAGTTGTACAAAAACGCTTTCTTTCGCCAAGACAGTGCGTTTCTCACTGTTACATGCATTTGAATGGGGAACTCGACCGAAACAAAGTATAGGTTTTCATTATGTGAATAACTTGGAAATCTTAGCTCAAACAGCTGCAAAACCTGTTTGCCCAGCACGGGAACCTTGAGTTCTATAAGATAAAGCCATAAACATGTTTGTCTGAGTCTTCTATCAAAAGTTACAGCTATTTATATGAAGTTGTACAAAAACGCTTTCTTTCGCCAAGACAGTGCGTTTCTCACTGTTACATGCATTTGAATGGGGAACTCCACCGAAACAAAGTATAGGTTTTCATTATGTGAATAACTTGGAAATCTTAGCTCAAACAGCTGCAAAACCTGTTTTCCCAGCACGGAGACCTTGAGTTCTATAAGATAAAGCCATAAACATGTGTATCCGAGTCTTCTATCAAAAGTTACAGCTATTTATATGAAGTTGTACAAAATAGCTTTCTTTCGCCAAGACAGTGCGTTTCTCACTGTTACATGCATTTGAATGGGGAACTCGACCGAAACAAAGTATAGGTTTTCATTATGTGAATAACTTGGAAATCTTAGCTCAAACAGCTGCAAAACCTGTTTGCCCAGCACGGGAACCTTGAGTTCTATAAGATAAAGCCATAAACATGTGTATCCGAGTCTTCTATCAAAAGTTACAGCTATTTAAATGAAGTTGTACAAAAACGCTTTCTTTCGCCAAGACAGTGCGTTTCTCACTGTTACATGCATTTGAATGGGGAACTCGACCGAAACAAAGTATAGGTTTTCATTATGTGAATAACTTGGAAATCTTAGCTCAAACAGCTGCAAAACCTGTTTTCCCAGCACGGAGACCTGAGTTCTATAAGATAAAGCCATAAACATGTTTGTCTGAGTCTTCTATCAAAAGTTACAGCTATTTATATGAAGTTGTACAAAAACGCTTTCTTTCGCCAAGACAGTGCGTTTCTCACTGTTACATTCATTTGAATGGGGAACTCCACCGAAACAAAGTATAGGTTTTCATTATGTGAATAACTTGGAAATCTTAGCTCAAACAGCTGCAAAACCTGTTTTCCCAGCACGGGAACCTTGAGTTCTATAAGATAAAGCCATAAACATGTGTATCCGAGTCTTCTATCAAAAGTTACAGCTATTTATATGAAGTTGTACAAAAACGCTTTCTTTCGCCAAGACAGTGCGTTTCTCATTGTTACATGCATTTGAATGGGGAACTCGACCGAAACAAAGTATAGGTTTTCATTATGTGAATAACTTGGAAATCTTAGCTCAAACAGCTGCAAAACCTGTTTTCCCAGCACGGAGACCTTGAGTTCTATAAGATAAAGCCATAAACATGTGTATCCGAGTCTTCTATCAAAAGTTACAGCTATTTATATGAAGTTGTACAAAAACGCTTTCTTTCGCCAAGACAGTGCGTTTCTCACTGTTACATGCATTTGAATGGGGAACTCGACCGAAACAAAGTATAGGTTTTCATTATGTGAATAACTTGGAAATCTTAGCTCAAACAGCTGCAAAACCTGTTTTCCCAGCACGGAGACCTTGAGTTCTATAAGATAAAGCCATAAACATGTTTGTCTGAGTCTTCTATCAAAAGTTACAGCTATTTATATGAAGTTGTACAAAAACGCTTTCTTTCGCCAAGACAGTGCGTTTCTCACTGTTACATGCATTTGAATGGGGAACTCGACCGAAACAAAGTATAGGTTTTCATTATGTGAATAACTTGGAAATCTTAGCTCAAACAGCTGCAAAACCTGTTTTCCCAGCACGGGAACCTTGAGCTCTATAAGATAAAGCCATAAACATGTGTATCCGAGTCTTCTATCAAAAGTTACAGCTATTCATATGAAGTTGTACAAAAACGCTTTCTTTCGCCAAGACAGTGCGTTTCTCACTGTTACATTCATTTGAATGGGGAACTCCACCGAAACAAAGTATAGGTTTTCATTATGTGAATAACTTGGAAATCTTAGCTCAAACAGCTGCAAAACCTGTTTGCCCAGCACGGAGACCTTGAGTTCTATAAGATAAAGCCATAAACATGTGTATCCGAGTCTTCTATCAAAAGTTACAGCTATTTAAATGAAGTTGTACAAAAACGCTTTCTTTCGCCAAGACAGTGCGTTTCTCACTGTTACATGCATTTGAATGGGGAACTCGACCGAAACAAAGTATAGGTTTTCATTATGTGAATAACTTGGAAATCTTAGCTCAAACAGCTGCAAAACCTGTTTTCCCAGCACGGGAACCTTGAGTTCTATAAGATAAAGCCATAAACATGTTTGTCTGAGTCTTCTATCAAAAGTTACAGCTATTTATATGAAGTTGTACAAAATAGCTTTCTTTCGCCAAGACAGTGCGTTTCTCACTGTTACATGCATTTGAATGGGGAACTCGACCGAAACAAAGTATAGGTTTTCATTATGTGAATAACTTGGAAATCTTAGCTCAAACAGCTACAAAACCTGTTCTCCCAGCACGGGAACCTTGAGCTCTATAAGATAAAGCCATAAACATGTGTATCCGAGTCTTCTATCAAAAGTTACAGCTATTTAAATGAAGTTGTACAAAAACGCTTTCTTTCGCCAAGACAGTGCGTTTCTCACTGTTACATGCATTTGAATGGGGAACTCCACCGAAACAAAGTATAGGTTTTCATTATGTGAATAACTTGGAAATCTTAGCTCAAACAGCTGCAAAACCTGTTTTCCCAGCACGGGAACCTTGAGTTCTATAAGATAAAGCCATAAACATGTTTGTCTGAGTCTTCTATCAAAAGTTACAGCTATTTATATGAAGTTGTACAAAAACGCTTTCTTTCGCCAAGACAGTGCGTTTCTCACTGTTACATGCATTTGAATGGGGAACTCGACCGAAACAAAGTATAGGTTTTCATTATGTGAATAACTTGGAAATCTTAGCTCAAACAGCTGCAAAACCTGTTTTCCCAGCACGGAGACCTTGAGTTCTATAAGATAAAGCCATAAACATGTTTGTCTGAGTCTTCTATCAAAAGTTACAGCTATTTATATGAAGTTGTACAAAAACGCTTTCTTTCGCCAAGACAGTGCGTTTCTCACTGTTACATGCATTTGAATGGGGAACTCGACCGAAACAAAGTATAGGTTTTCATTATGTGAATAACTTGGAAATCTTAGCTCAAACAGCTGCAAAACCTGTTTTCCCAGCACGGGAACCTTGAGCTCTATAAGATAAAGCCATAAACATGTGTATCCGAGTCTTCTATCAAAAGTTACAGCTATTCATATGAAGTTGTACAAAAACGCTTTCTTTCGCCAAGACAGTGCGTTTCTCACTGTTACATTCATTTGAATGGGGAACTCCACCGAAACAAAGTATAGGTTTTCATTATGTGAATAACTTGGAAATCTTAGCTCAAACAGCTGCAAAACCTGTTTGCCCAGCACGGAGACCTTGAGTTCTATAAGATAAAGCCATAAACATGTGTATCCGAGTCTTCTATCAAAAGTTACAGCTATTTAAATGAAGTTGTACAAAAACGCTTTCTTTCGCCAAGACAGTGCGTTTCTCACTGTTACATGCATTTGAATGGGGAACTCGACCGAAACAAAGTATAGGTTTTCATTATGTGAATAACTTGGAAATCTTAGCTCAAACAGCTGCAAAACCTGTTTTCCCAGCACGGGAACCTTGAGTTCTATAAGATAAAGCCATAAACATGTTTGTCTGAGTCTTCTATCAAAAGTTACAGCTATTTATATGAAGTTGTACAAAATAGCTTTCTTTCGCCAAGACAGTGCGTTTCTCACTGTTACATGCATTTGAATGGGGAACTCGACCGAAACAAAGTATAGGTTTTCATTATGTGAATAACTTGGAAATCTTAGCTCAAACAGCTACAAAACCTGTTCTCCCAGCACGGGAACCTTGAGCTCTATAAGATAAAGCCATAAACATGTGTATCCGAGTCTTCTATCAAAAGTTACAGCTATTCATATGAAGTTGTACAAAATAGCTTTCTTTCGCCAAGACAGTGCGTTTCTCACTGTTACATGCATTTGAATGGGGAACTCGACCGAAACAAAGTATAGGTTTTCATTATGTGAATAACTTGGAAATCTTAGCTCAAACAGCTGCAAAACCTGTTTTCCCAGCACGGAGACCTGAGTTCTACAAGATAAAGCCATAAACATGTGTATCCGAGTCTTCTATCAAAAGTTACAGCTATTTATATGAAGTTGTACAAAAACGCTTTCTTTCGCCAAGACAGTGCGTTTCTCACTGTTACATGCATTTGAATGGGGAACTCGACCGAAACAAAGTATAGGTTTTCATTATGTGAATAACTTGGAAATCTTAGCTCAAACAGCTGCAAAACCTGTTTTCCCAGCACGGAGACCTTGAGTTCTATAAGATAAAGCCATAAACATGTGTATCCGAGTCTTCTATCAAAAGTTACAGCTATTTAAATGAAGTTGTACAAAATAGCTTTCTTTCGCCAAGACAGTGCGTTTCTCACTGTTACATGCATTTGAATGGGGAACTCCACCGAAACAAAGTATAGGTTTTCATTATGTGAATAACTTGGAAATCTTAGCTCAAACAGCTGCAAAACCTGTTTTCCCAGCACGGAGACCTTGAGTTCTATAAGATAAAGCCATAAACATGTTTGTCTGAGTCTTCTATCAAAAGTTACAGCTATTTATATGAAGTTGTACAAAAACGCTTTCTTTCGCCAAGACAGTGTGTTTCTCACTGTTACATTCATTTGAATGGGGAACTCCACCGAAACAAAGTATAGGTTTTCATTATGTGAATAACTTGGAAATCTTAGCTCAAACAGCTGCAAAACCTGTTTTCCCAGCACGGGAACCTTGAGTTCTATAAGATAAAGCCATAAACATGTGTATCCGAGTCTTCTATCAAAAGTTACAGCTATTTATATGAAGTTGTACAAAAACGCTTTCTTTCGCCAAGACAGTGCGTTTCTCACTGTTACATGCATTTGAATGGGGAACTCGACCGAAACAAAGTATAGGTTTTCATTATGTGAATAACTTGGAAATCTTAGCTCAAACAGCTGCAAAACCTGTTTTCCCAGCACGGAGACCTTGAGTTCTATAAGATAAAGCCATAAACATGTGTATCCGAGTCTTCTATCAAAAGTTACAGCTATTTATATGAAGTTGTACAAAATAGCTTTCTTTCGCCAAGACAGTGCGTTTCTCACTGTTACATGCATTTGAATGGGGAACTCCACCGAAACAAAGTATAGGTTTTCATTATGTGAATAACTTGGAAATCTTAGCTCAAACAGCTGCAAAACCTGTTTTCCCAGCACGGAGACCTTGAGTTCTATAAGATAAAGCCATAAACATGTGTATCCGAGTCTTCTATCAAAAGTTACAGCTATTTAAATGAAGTTGTACAAAAACGCTTTCTTTCGCCAAGACAGTGCGTTTCTCACTGTTACATGCATTTGAATGGGGAACTCGACCGAAACAAAGTATAGGTTTTCATTATGTGAATAACTTGGAAATCTTAGCTCAAACAGCTGCAAAACCTGTTTTCCCAGCACGGGAACCTTGAGCTCTATAAGATAAAGCCATAAACATGTGTATCCGAGTCTTCTATCAAAAGTTACAGCTATTCATATGAAGTTGTACAAAAACGCTTTCTTTCGCCAAGACAGTGCGTTTCTCACTGTTACATGCATTTGAATGGGGAACTCCACCGAAACAAAGTATAGGTTTTCATTATGTGAATAACTTGGAAATCTTAGCTCAAACAGCTGCAAAACCTGTTTTCCCAGCACGGAGACCTTGAGTTCTATAAGATAAAGCCATAAACATGTGTATCCGAGTCTTCTATCAAAAGTTACAGCTATTTATATGAAGTTGTACAAAAACGCTTTCTTTCGCCAAGACAGTGCGTTTCTCACTGTTACATGCATTTGAATGGGGAACTCGACCGAAACAAAGTATAGGTTTTCATTATGTGAATAACTTGGAAATCTTAGCTCAAACAGCTGCAAAACCTGTTTGCCCAGCACAGAGACCTTGAGTTCTATAAGATAAAGCCATAAACATGTGTATCCGAGTCTTCTATCAAAAGTTACAGCTATTTAAATGAAGTTGTACAAAAACGCTTTCTTTCGCCAAGACAGTGCGTTTCTCACTGTTACATGCATTTGAATGGGGAACTCCACCGAAACAAAGTATAGGTTTTCATTATGTGAATAACTTGGAAATCTTAGCTCAAACAGCTGCAAAACCTGTTTTCCCAGCACGGGAACCTTGAGCTCTATAAGATAAAGCCATAAACATGTGTATCCGAGTCTTCTATCAAAAGTTACAGCTATTTAAATGAAGTTGTACAAAAACGCTTTCTTTCGCCAAGACAGTGCGTTTCTCACTGTTACATGCATTTGAATGGGGAACTCCACCGAAACAAAGTATAGGTTTTCATTATGTGAATAACTTGGAAATCTTAGCTCAAACAGCTGCAAAACCTGTTTTCCCAGCACGGGAACCTTGAGTTCTATAAGATAAAGCCATAAACATGTTTGTCTGAGTCTTCTATCAAAAGTTACAGCTATTTATATGAAGTTGTACAAAAACGCTTTCTTTCGCCAAGACAGTGCGTTTCTCACTGTTACATGCATTTGAATGGGGAACTCGACCGAAACAAAGTATAGGTTTTCATTATGTGAATAACTTGGAAATCTTAGCTCAAACAGCTGCAAAACCTGTTTTCCCAGCACGGAGACCTTGAGTTCTATAAGATAAAGCCATAAACATGTTTGTCTGAGTCTTCTATCAAAAGTTACAGCTATTTATATGAAGTTGTACAAAAACGCTTTCTTTCGCCAAGACAGTGCGTTTCTCACTGTTACATGCATTTGAATGGGGAACTCGACCGAAACAAAGTATAGGTTTTCATTATGTGAATAACTTGGAAATCTTAGCTCAAACAGCTGCAAAACCTGTTTTCCCAGCACGGGAACCTTGAGCTCTATAAGATAAAGCCATAAACATGTGTATCCGAGTCTTCTATCAAAAGTTACAGCTATTCATATGAAGTTGTACAAAAACGCTTTCTTTCGCCAAGACAGTGCGTTTCTCACTGTTACATTCATTTGAATGGGGAACTCCACCGAAACAAAGTATAGGTTTTCATTATGTGAATAACTTGGAAATCTTAGCTCAAACAGCTGCAAAACCTGTTTGCCCAGCACGGAGACCTTGAGTTCTATAAGATAAAGCCATAAACATGTGTATCCGAGTCTTCTATCAAAAGTTACAGCTATTTAAATGAAGTTGTACAAAAACGCTTTCTTTCGCCAAGACAGTGCGTTTCTCACTGTTACATGCATTTGAATGGGGAACTCGACCGAAACAAAGTATAGGTTTTCATTATGTGAATAACTTGGAAATCTTAGCTCAAACAGCTACAAAACCTGTTCTCCCAGCACGGGAACCTTGAGCTCTATAAGATAAAGCCATAAACATGTGTATCCGAGTCTTCTATCAAAAGTTACAGCTATTCATATGAAGTTGTACAAAATAGCTTTCTTTCGCCAAGACAGTGCGTTTCTCACTGTTACATGCATTTGAATGGGGAACTCGACCGAAACAAAGTATAGGTTTTCATTATGTGAATAACTTGGAAATCTTAGCTCAAACAGCTGCAAAACCTGTTTTCCCAGCACGGAGACCTGAGTTCTACAAGATAAAGCCATAAACATGTGTATCCGAGTCTTCTATCAAAAGTTACAGCTATTTATATGAAGTTGTACAAAAACGCTTTCTTTCGCCAAGACAGTGCGTTTCTCACTGTTACATGCATTTGAATGGGGAACTCGACCGAAACAAAGTATAGGTTTTCATTATGTGAATAACTTGGAAATCTTAGCTCAAACAGCTGCAAAACCTGTTTTCCCAGCACGGAGACCTTGAGTTCTATAAGATAAAGCCATAAACATGTGTATCCGAGTCTTCTATCAAAAGTTACAGCTATTTAAATGAAGTTGTACAAAATAGCTTTCTTTCGCCAAGACAGTGCGTTTCTCACTGTTACATGCATTTGAATGGGGAACTCCACCGAAACAAAGTATAGGTTTTCATTATGTGAATAACTTGGAAATCTTAGCTCAAACAGCTGCAAAACCTGTTTTCCCAGCACGGAGACCTTGAGTTCTATAAGATAAAGCCATAAACATGTTTGTCTGAGTCTTCTATCAAAAGTTACAGCTATTTATATGAAGTTGTACAAAAACGCTTTCTTTCGCCAAGACAGTGTGTTTCTCACTGTTACATTCATTTGAATGGGGAACTCCACCGAAACAAAGTATAGGTTTTCATTATGTGAATAACTTGGAAATCTTAGCTCAAACAGCTGCAAAACCTGTTTTCCCAGCACGGGAACCTTGAGTTCTATAAGATAAAGCCATAAACATGTGTATCCGAGTCTTCTATCAAAAGTTACAGCTATTTATATGAAGTTGTACAAAAACGCTTTCTTTCGCCAAGACAGTGCGTTTCTCACTGTTACATGCATTTGAATGGGGAACTCGACCGAAACAAAGTATAGGTTTTCATTATGTGAATAACTTGGAAATCTTAGCTCAAACAGCTGCAAAACCTGTTTTCCCAGCACGGAGACCTTGAGTTCTATAAGATAAAGCCATAAACATGTGTATCCGAGTCTTCTATCAAAAGTTACAGCTATTTATATGAAGTTGTACAAAATAGCTTTCTTTCGCCAAGACAGTGCGTTTCTCACTGTTACATGCATTTGAATGGGGAACTCCACCGAAACAAAGTATAGGTTTTCATTATGTGAATAACTTGGAAATCTTAGCTCAAACAGCTGCAAAACCTGTTTTCCCAGCACGGAGACCTTGAGTTCTATAAGATAAAGCCATAAACATGTGTATCCGAGTCTTCTATCAAAAGTTACAGCTATTTAAATGAAGTTGTACAAAAACGCTTTCTTTCGCCAAGACAGTGCGTTTCTCACTGTTACATGCATTTGAATGGGGAACTCGACCGAAACAAAGTATAGGTTTTCATTATGTGAATAACTTGGAAATCTTAGCTCAAACAGCTGCAAAACCTGTTTTCCCAGCACGGGAACCTTGAGCTCTATAAGATAAAGCCATAAACATGTGTATCCGAGTCTTCTATCAAAAGTTACAGCTATTCATATGAAGTTGTACAAAAACGCTTTCTTTCGCCAAGACAGTGCGTTTCTCACTGTTACATGCATTTGAATGGGGAACTCCACCGAAACAAAGTATAGGTTTTCATTATGTGAATAACTTGGAAATCTTAGCTCAAACAGCTGCAAAACCTGTTTTCCCAGCACGGAGACCTTGAGTTCTATAAGATAAAGCCATAAACATGTGTATCCGAGTCTTCTATCAAAAGTTACAGCTATTTATATGAAGTTGTACAAAAACGCTTTCTTTCGCCAAGACAGTGCGTTTCTCACTGTTACATGCATTTGAATGGGGAACTCGACCGAAACAAAGTATAGGTTTTCATTATGTGAATAACTTGGAAATCTTAGCTCAAACAGCTGCAAAACCTGTTTGCCCAGCACAGAGACCTTGAGTTCTATAAGATAAAGCCATAAACATGTGTATCCGAGTCTTCTATCAAAAGTTACAGCTATTTAAATGAAGTTGTACAAAAACGCTTTCTTTCGCCAAGACAGTGCGTTTCTCACTGTTACATGCATTTGAATGGGGAACTCCACCGAAACAAAGTATAGGTTTTCATTATGTGAATAACTTGGAAATCTTAGCTCAAACAGCTGCAAAACCTGTTTTCCCAGCACGGGAACCTTGAGCTCTATAAGATAAAGCCATAAACATGTGTATCCGAGTCTTCTATCAAAAGTTACAGCTATTCATATGAAGTTGTACAAAAACGCTTTCTTTCGCCAAGACAGTGCGTTTCTCACTGTTACATGCATTTGAATGGGGAACTCCACCGAAACAAAGTATAGGTTTTCATTATGTGAATAACTTGGAAATCTTAGCTCAAACAGCTGCAAAACCTGTTTTCCCAGCACGGAGACCTTGAGTTCTATAAGATAAAGCCATAAACATGTGTATCCGAGTCTTCTATCAAAAGTTACAGCTATTTATATGAAGTTGTACAAAATAGCTTTCTTTCGCCAAGACAGTGCGTTTCTCACTGTTACATGCATTTGAATGGGGAACTCGACCGAAACAAAGTATAGGTTTTCATTATGTGAATAACTTGGAAATCTTAGCTCAAACAGCTGCAAAACCTGTTTTCCCAGCACGGAGACCTTGAGTTCTATAAGATAAAGCCATAAACATGTGTATCCGAGTCTTCTATCAAAAGTTACAGCTATTTATATGAAGTTGTACAAAATAGCTTTCTTTCGCCAAGACAGTGCGTTTCTCACTGTTACATGCATTTGAATGGGGAACTCGACCGAAACAAAGTATAGGTTTTCATTATGTGAATAACTTGGAAATCTTAGCTCAAACAGCTGCAAAACCTGTTTTCCCAGCACGGAGACCTTGAGTTCTATAAGATAAAGCCATAAACATGTGTATCCGAGTCTTCTATCAAAAGTTACAGCTATTTAAATGAAGTTGTACAAAAACGCTTTCTTTCGCCAAGACAGTGCGTTTCTCACTGTTACATGCATTTGAATGGGGAACTCGACCGAAACAAAGTATAGGTTTTCATTATGTGAATAACTTGGAAATCTTAGCTCAAACAGCTGCAAAACCTGTTTTCCCAGCACGGGAACCTTGAGCTCTATAAGATAAAGCCATAAACATGTGTATCCGAGTCTTCTATCAAAAGTTACAGCTATTCATATGAAGTTGTACAAAAACGCTTTCTTTCGCCAAGACAGTGCGTTTCTCACTGTTACATGCATTTGAATGGGGAACTCCACCGAAACAAAGTATAGGTTTTCATTATGTGAATAACTTGGAAATCTTAGCTCAAACAGCTGCAAAACCTGTTTTCCCAGCACGGAGACCTTGAGTTCTATAAGATAAAGCCATAAACATGTGTATCCGAGTCTTCTATCAAAAGTTACAGCTATTTATATGAAGTTGTACAAAAACGCTTTCTTTCGCCAAGACAGTGCGTTTCTCACTGTTACATGCATTTGAATGGGGAACTCGACCGAAACAAAGTATAGGTTTTCATTATGTGAATAACTTGGAAATCTTAGCTCAAACAGCTGCAAAACCTGTTTGCCCAGCACAGAGACCTTGAGTTCTATAAGATAAAGCCATAAACATGTGTATCCGAGTCTTCTATCAAAAGTTACAGCTATTTAAATGAAGTTGTACAAAAACGCTTTCTTTCGCCAAGACAGTGCGTTTCTCACTGTTACATGCATTTGAATGGGGAACTCCACCGAAACAAAGTATAGGTTTTCATTATGTGAATAACTTGGAAATCTTAGCTCAAACAGCTGCAAAACCTGTTTTCCCAGCACGGGAACCTTGAGCTCTATAAGATAAAGCCATAAACATGTGTATCCGAGTCTTCTATCAAAAGTTACAGCTATTCATATGAAGTTGTACAAAAACGCTTTCTTTCGCCAAGACAGTGCGTTTCTCACTGTTACATGCATTTGAATGGGGAACTCCACCGAAACAAAGTATAGGTTTTCATTATGTGAATAACTTGGAAATCTTAGCTCAAACAGCTGCAAAACCTGTTTTCCCAGCACGGAGACCTTGAGTTCTATAAGATAAAGCCATAAACATGTGTATCCGAGTCTTCTATCAAAAGTTACAGCTATTTATATGAAGTTGTACAAAATAGCTTTCTTTCGCCAAGACAGTGCGTTTCTCACTGTTACATGCATTTGAATGGGGAACTCGACCGAAACAAAGTATAGGTTTTCATTATGTGAATAACTTGGAAATCTTAGCTCAAACAGCTGCAAAACCTGTTTGCCCAGCACGGAGACCTTGAGTTCTATAAGATAAAGCCATAAACATGTGTATCCGAGTCTTCTATCAAAAGTTACAGCTATTTAAATGAAGTTGTACAAAAACGCTTTCTTTCGCCAAGACAGTGCGTTTCTCACTGTTACATGCATTTGAATGGGGAACTCGACCGAAACAAAGTATAGGTTTTCATTATGTGAATAACTTGGAAATCTTAGCTCAAACAGCTGCAAAACCTGTTTTCCCAGCACGGGAACCTTGAGCTCTATAAGATAAAGCCATAAACATGTGTATCCGAGTCTTCTATCAAAAGTTACAGCTATTCATATGAAGTTGTACAAAAACGCTTTCTTTCGCCAAGACAGTGCGTTTCTCACTGTTACATTCATTTGAATGGGGAACTCCACCGAAACAAAGTATAGGTTTTCATTATGTGAATAACTTGGAAATCTTAGCTCAAACAGCTGCAAAACCTGTTTTCCCAGCACGGGAACCTTGAGTTCTATAAGATAAAGCCATAAACATGTGTATCCGAGTCTTCTATCAAAAGTTACAGCTATTTAAATGAAGTTGTACAAAAACGCTTTCTTTCGCCAAGACAGTGCGTTTCTCACTGTTACATTCATTTGAATGGGGAACTCCACCGAAACAAAGTATAGGTTTTCATTATGTGAATAACTTGGAAATCTTAGCTCAAACAGCTGCAAAACCTGTTTGCCCAGCACGGAGACCTTGAGTTCTATAAGATATAGCCATAAACATGTGTATCCGAGTCTTCTATCAAAAGTTACAGCTATTTATATGAAGTTGTACAAAATAGCTTTCTTTCGCCAAGACAGTGCGTTTCTCACTGTTACATGCATTTGAATGGGGAACTCGACCGAAACAAAGTATAGGTTTTCATTATGTGAATAACTTGGAAATCTTAGCTCAAACAGCTGCAAAACCTGTTTGCCCAGCACGGGAACCTTGAGTTCTATAAGATAAAGCCATAAACATGTTTGTCTGAGTCTTCTATCAAAAGTTACAGCTATTTATATGAAGTTGTACAAAAACGCTTTCTTTCGCCAAGACAGTGCGTTTCTCACTGTTACATGCATTTGAATGGGGAACTCGACCGAAACAAAGTATAGGTTTTCATTATGTGAATAACTTGGAAATCTTAGCTCAAACAGCTGCAAAACCTGTTTTCCCAGCACGGAGACCTTGAGTTCTATAAGATATAGCCATAAACATGTGTATCCGAGTCTTCTATCAAAAGTTACAGCTATTTATATGAAGTTGTACAAAATAGCTTTCTTTCGCCAAGACAGTGCGTTTCTCACTGTTACATGCATTTGAATGGGGAACTCGACCGAAACAAAGTATAGGTTTTCATTATGTGAATAACTTGGAAATCTTAGCTCAAACAGCTGCAAAACCTGTTTGCCCAGCACGGAGACCTTGAGTTCTATAAGATAAAGCCATAAACATGTGTATCCGAGTCTTCTATCAAAAGTTACAGCTATTTAAATGAAGTTGTACAAAAACGCTTTCTTTCGCCAAGACAGTGCGTTTCTCACTGTTACATGCATTTGAATGGGGAACTCGACCGAAACAAAGTATAGGTTTTCATTATGTGAATAACTTGGAAATCTTAGCTCAAACAGCTGCAAAACCTGTTTGCCCAGCACGGGAACCTTGAGTTCTATAAGATAAAGCCATAAACATGTTTGTCTGAGTCTTCTATCAAAAGTTACAGCTATTTATATGAAGTTGTACAAAAACGCTTTCTTTCGCCAAGACAGTGCGTTTCTCACTGTTACATGCATTTGAATGGGGAACTTGACCGAAACAAAGTATAGGTTTTCACTATGTGAATAACTTGGAAATCTTAGCTCAAACAGCTGCAAAACCTGTTTTCCCAGCACGGGAACCTTGAGTTCTATAAGATAAAGCCATAAACATGTGTATCCGAGTCTTCTATCAAAAGTTACAGCTATTTATATGAAGTTGTACAAAATAGCTTTCTTTCGCCAAGACAGTGCGTTTCTCACTGTTACATGCATTTGAATGGGGAACTCCACCGAAACAAAGTATAGGTTTTCATTATGTGAATAACTTGGAAATCTTAGCTCAAACAGCTGCAAAACCTGTTTGCCCAGCACGGAGACCTTGAGTTCTATAAGATAAAGCCATAAACATGTGTATCCGAGTCTTCTATCAAAAGTTACAGCTATTTAAATGAAGTTGTACAAAAACGCTTTCTTTCGCCAAGACAGTGCGTTTCTCACTGTTACATGCATTTGAATGGGGAACTCGACCGAAACAAAGTATAGGTTTTCATTATGTGAATAACTTGGAAATCTTAGCTCAAACAGCTGCAAAACCTGTTTTCCCAGCACGGGAACCTTGAGTTCTATAAGATAAAGCCATAAACATGTTTGTCTGAGTCTTCTATCAAAAGTTACAGCTATTTATATGAAGTTGTACAAAAACGCTTTCTTTCGCCAAGACAGTGCGTTTCTCACTGTTACATGCATTTGAATGGGGAACTCGACCGAAACAAAGTATAGGTTTTCATTATGTGAATAACTTGGAAATCTTAGCTCAAACAGCTGCAAAACCTGTTTTCCCAGCACGGGAACCTTGAGTTCTATAAGATAAAGCCATAAACATGTTTGTCTGAGTCTTCTATCAAAAGTTACAGCTATTTATATGAAGTTGTACAAAAACGTTTTCTTTCGCCAAGACAGTGCGTTTCTCACTGTTACATGCATTTGAATGGGGAACTTGACCGAAACAAAGTATAGGTTTTCACTATGTGAATAACTTGGAAATCTTAGCTCAAACAGCTGCAAAACCTGTTTTCCCAGCACGGGAACCTTGAGTTCTATAAGATAAAGCCATAAACATGTGTATCCGAGTCTTCTATCAAAAGTTACAGCTATTTATATGAAGTTGTACAAAATAGCTTTCTTTCGCCAAGACAGTGCGTTTCTCACTGTTACATGCATTTGAATGGGGAACTCCACCGAAACAAAGTATAGGTTTTCATTATGTGAATAACTTGGAAATCTTAGCTCAAACAGCTGCAAAACCTGTTTGCCCAGCACGGAGACCTTGAGTTCTATAAGATAAAGCCATAAACATGTGTATCCGAGTCTTCTATCAAAAGTTACAGCTATTTAAATGAAGTTGTACAAAAACGCTTTCTTTCGCCAAGACAGTGCGTTTCTCACTGTTACATGCATTTGAATGGGGAACTCCACCGAAACAAAGTATAGGTTTTCATTATGTGAATAACTTGGAAATCTTAGCTCAAACAGCTGCAAAACCTGTTTTCCCAGCACGGGAACCTTGAGTTCTATAAGATAAAGCCATAAACATGTTTGTCTGAGTCTTCTATCAAAAGTTACAGCTATTTATATGAAGTTGTACAAAAACGCTTTCTTTCGCCAAGACAGTGCGTTTCTCACTGTTACATGCATTTGAATGGGGAACTCGACCGAAACAAAGTATAGGTTTTCATTATGTGAATAACTTGGAAATCTTAGCTCAAACAGCTGCAAAACCTGTTTTCCCAGCACGGGAACCTTGAGTTCTATAAGATAAAGCCATAAACATGTTTGTCTGAGTCTTCTATCAAAAGTTACAGCTATTTATATGAAGTTGTACAAAAACGTTTTCTTTCGCCAAGACAGTGCGTTTCTCACTGTTACATGCATTTGAATGGGGAACTCGACCGAAACAAAGTATAGGTTTTCATTATGTGAATAACTTGGAAATCTTAGCTCAAACAGCTGCAAAACCTGTTTTCCCAGCACGGGAACCTTGAGTTCTATAAGATAAAGCCATAAACATGTTTGTCTGAGTCTTCTATCAAAAGTTACAGCTATTTATATGAAGTTGTACAAAAACGCTTTCTTTCGCCAAGACAGTGCGTTTCTCACTGTTACATGCATTTGAATGGGGAACTCGACCGAAACAAAGTATAGGTTTTCATTATGTGAATAACTTGGAAATCTTAGCTCAAACAGCTGCAAAACCTGTTTTCCCAGCACGGGAACCTTGAGCTCTATAAGATAAAGCCATAAACATGTGTATCCGAGTCTTCTATCAAAAGTTACAGCTATTCATATGAAGTTGTACAAAAACGCTTTCTTTCGCCAAGACAGTGCGTTTCTCACTGTTACATGCATTTGAATGGGGAACTCGACCGAAACAAAGTATAGGTTTTCATTATGTGAATAACTTGGAAATCTTAGCTCAAACAGCTGCAAAACCTGTTTGCCCAGCACGGAGACCTTGAGTTCTATAAGATAAAGCCATAAACATGTGTATCCGAGTCTTCTATCAAAAGTTACAGCTATTTAAATGAAGTTGTACAAAAACGCTTTCTTTCGCCAAGACAGTGCGTTTCTCACTGTTACATGCATTTGAATGGGGAACTCGACCGAAACAAAGTATAGGTTTTCATTATGTGAATAACTTGGAAATCTTAGCTCAAACAGCTGCAAAACCTGTTTTCCCAGCACGGGAACCTTGAGTTCTATAAGATAAAGCCATAAACATGTTTGTCTGAGTCTTCTATCAAAAGTTACAGCTATTTATATGAAGTTGTACAAAAACGCTTTCTTTCGCCAAGACAGTGCGTTTCTCACTGTTACATGCATTTGAATGGGGAACTCGACCGAAACAAAGTATAGGTTTTCATTATGTGAATAACTTGGAAATCTTAGCTCAAACAGCTGCAAAACCTGTTTTCCCAGCACGGAGACCTTGAGCTCTATAAGATAAAGCCATAAACATGTTTGTCTGAGTCTTCTATCAAAAGTTACAGCTATTCATATGAAGTTGTACAAAAACGCTTTCTTTCGCCAAGACAGTGCGTTTCTCACTGTTACATGCATTTGAATGGGGAACTCGACCGAAACAAAGTATAGGTTTTCATTATGTGAATAACTTGGAAATCTTAGCTCAAACAGCTGCAAAACCTGTTTTCCCAGCACGGAGACCTTGAGCTCTATAAGATAAAGCCATAAACATGTTTGTCTGAGTCTTCTATCAAAAGTTACAGCTATTTATATGAAGTTGTACAAAAACGCTTTCTTTCGCCAAGACAGTGCGTTTCTCATTGTTACATGCATTTGAATGGGGAACTCGACCGAAACAAAGTATAGGTTTTCATTATGTGAATAACTTGGAAATCTTAGCTCAAACAGCTGCAAAACCTGTTTGCCCAGCACGGAGACCTTGAGTTCTATAAGATAAAGCCATAAACATGTGTATCCGAGTCTTCTATCAAAAGTTACAGCTATTTAAATGAAGTTGTACAAAAACGCTTTCTTTCGCCAAGACAGTGCGTTTCTCACTGTTACATGCATTTGAATGGGGAACTCCACCGAAACAAAGTATAGGTTTTCATTATGTGAATAACTTGGAAATCTTAGCTCAAACAGCTGCAAAACCTGTTTTCCCAGCACGGGAACCTTGAGTTCTATAAGATAAAGCCATAAACATGTTTGTCTGAGTCTTCTATCAAAAGTTACAGCTATTTATATGAAGTTGTACAAAAACGCTTTCTTTCGCCAAGACAGTGCGTTTCTCACTGTTACATGCATTTGAATGGGGAACTCGACCGAAACAAAGTATAGATTTTCATTATGTGAATAACTTGGAAATCTTAGCTCAAACAGCTGCAAAACCTGTTTTCCCAGCACGGGAACCTTGAGCTCTATAAGATAAAGCCATAAACATGTGTATCCGAGTCTTCTATCAAAAGTTACAGCTATTCATATGAAGTTGTACAAAAACGCTTTCTTTCGCCAAGACAGTGCGTTTCTCATTGTTACATGCATTTGAATGGGGAACTCGACCGAAACAAAGTATAGGTTTTCATTATGTGAATAACTTGGAAATCTTAGCTCAAACAGCTGCAAAACCTGTTTGCCCAGCACGGAGACCTTGAGTTCTATAAGATAAAGCCATAAACATGTGTATCCGAGTCTTCTATCAAAAGTTACAGCTATTTAAATGAAGTTGTACAAAAACGCTTTCTTTCGCCAAGACAGTGCGTTTCTCACTGTTACATGCATTTGAATGGGGAACTCGACCGAAACAAAGTATAGGTTTTCATTATGTGAATAACTTGGAAATCTTAGCTCAAACAGCTGCAAAACCTGTTTTCCCAGCACGGGAACCTTGAGTTCTATAAGATAAAGCCATAAACATGTTTGTCTGAGTCTTCTATCAAAAGTTACAGCTATTTATATGAAGTTGTACAAAAACGTTTTCTTTCGCCAAGACAGTGCGTTTCTCACTGTTACATGCATTTGAATGGGGAACTCGACCGAAACAAAGTATAGGTTTTCATTATGTGAATAACTTGGAAATCTTAGCTCAAACAGCTGCAAAACCTGTTTTCCCAGCACGGGAACCTTGAGCTCTATAAGATAAAGCCATAAACATGTGTATCCGAGTCTTCTATCAAAAGTTACAGCTATTCATATGAAGTTGTACAAAAACGCTTTCTTTCGCCAAGACAGTGCGTTTCTCACTGTTACATGCATTTGAATGGGGAACTCGACCGAAACAAAGTATAGGTTTTCATTATGTGAATAACTTGGAAATCTTAGCTCAAACAGCTGCAAAACCTGTTTTCCCAGCACGGGAACCTTGAGCTCTATAAGATAAAGCCATAAACATGTGTATCCGAGTCTTCTATCAAAAGTTACAGCTATTCATATGAAGTTGTACAAAAACGCTTTCTTTCGCCAAGACAGTGCGTTTCTCACTGTTACATGCATTTGAATGGGGAACTCGACCGAAACAAAGTATAGGTTTTCATTATGTGAATAACTTGGAAATCTTAGCTCAAACAGCTGCAAAACCTGTTTTCCCAGCACGGGAACCTTGAGTTCTATAAGATAAAGCCATAAACATGTTTGTCTGAGTCTTCTATCAAAAGTTACAGCTATTTATATGAAGTTGTACAAAAACGCTTTCTTTCGCCAAGACAGTGCGTTTCTCACTGTTACATGCATTTGAATGGGGAACTCCACCGAAACAAAGTATAGATTTTCATTATGTGAATAACTTGGAAATCTTAGCTCAAACAGCTGCAAAACCTGTTTTCCCAGCACGGGAACCTTGAGCTCTATAAGATAAAGCCATAAACATGTGTATCCGAGTCTTCTATCAAAAGTTACAGCTATTCATATGAAGTTGTACAAAAACGCTTTCTTTCGCCAAGACAGTGCGTTTCTCACTGTTACATGCATTTGAATGGGGAACTCGACCGAAACAAAGTATAGGTTTTCATTATGTGAATAACTTGGAAATCTTAGCTCAAACAGCTGCAAAACCTGTTTTCCCAGCACGGAGACCTTGAGTTCTATAAGATAAAGCCATAAACATGTTTGTCTGAGTCTTCTATCAAAAGTTACAGCTATTTATATGAAGTTGTACAAAAACGCTTTCTTTCGCCAAGACAGTGCGTTTCTCACTGTTACATGCATTTGAATGGGGAACTCGACCGAAACAAAGTATAAGTTTTCATTATGTGAATAACTTGGAAATCTTAGCTCAAACAGCTGCAAAACCTGGTTTCCCAGCACGGGAACCTTGAGTTCTATAAGATAAAGCCATAAACATGTTTGTCTGAGTCTTCTATCAAAAGTTACAGCTATTTATATGAAGTTGTACAAAAACGCTTTCTTTCGCCAAGACAGTGCGTTTCTCACTGTTACATGCATTTGAATGGGGAACTCGACCGAAACAAAGTATAGATTTTCATTATGTGAATAACTTGGAAATCTTAGCTCAAACAGCTGCAAAACCTGTTTTCCCAGCACGGGAACCTTGAGCTCTATAAGATAAAGCCATAAACATGTGTATCCGAGTCTTCTATCAAAAGTTACAGCTATTCATATGAAGTTGTACAAAAACGCTTTCTTTCGCCAAGACAGTGCGTTTCTCATTGTTACATGCATTTGAATGGGGAACTCGACCGAAACAAAGTATAGGTTTTCATTATGTGAATAACTTGGAAATCTTAGCTCAAACAGCTGCAAAACCTGTTTGCCCAGCACGGAGACCTTGAGTTCTATAAGATAAAGCCATAAACATGTGTATCCGAGTCTTCTATCAAAAGTTACAGCTATTTAAATGAAGTTGTACAAAAACGCTTTCTTTCGCCAAGACAGTGCGTTTCTCACTGTTACATGCATTTGAATGGGGAACTCGACCGAAACAAAGTATAGGTTTTCATTATGTGAATAACTTGGAAATCTTAGCTCAAACAGCTGCAAAACCTGTTTTCCCAGCACGGGAACCTTGAGTTCTATAAGATAAAGCCATAAACATGTTTGTCTGAGTCTTCTATCAAAAGTTACAGCTATTTATATGAAGTTGTACAAAAACGTTTTCTTTCGCCAAGACAGTGCGTTTCTCACTGTTACATGCATTTGAATGGGGAACTCGACCGAAACAAAGTATAGGTTTTCATTATGTGAATAACTTGGAAATCTTAGCTCAAACAGCTGCAAAACCTGTTTTCCCAGCACGGGAACCTTGAGCTCTATAAGATAAAGCCATAAACATGTGTATCCGAGTCTTCTATCAAAAGTTACAGCTATTCATATGAAGTTGTACAAAAACGCTTTCTTTCGCCAAGACAGTGCGTTTCTCACTGTTACATGCATTTGAATGGGGAACTCGACCGAAACAAAGTATAGGTTTTCATTATGTGAATAACTTGGAAATCTTAGCTCAAACAGCTGCAAAACCTGTTTTCCCAGCACGGGAACCTTGAGCTCTATAAGATAAAGCCATAAACATGTGTATCCGAGTCTTCTATCAAAAGTTACAGCTATTCATATGAAGTTGTACAAAAACGCTTTCTTTCGCCAAGACAGTGCGTTTCTCACTGTTACATGCATTTGAATGGGGAACTCGACCGAAACAAAGTATAGGTTTTCATTATGTGAATAACTTGGAAATCTTAGCTCAAACAGCTGCAAAACCTGTTTTCCCAGCACGGGAACCTTGAGTTCTATAAGATAAAGCCATAAACATGTTTGTCTGAGTCTTCTATCAAAAGTTACAGCTATTTATATGAAGTTGTACAAAAACGCTTTCTTTCGCCAAGACAGTGCGTTTCTCACTGTTACATGCATTTGAATGGGGAACTCCACCGAAACAAAGTATAGATTTTCATTATGTGAATAACTTGGAAATCTTAGCTCAAACAGCTGCAAAACCTGTTTTCCCAGCACGGGAACCTTGAGCTCTATAAGATAAAGCCATAAACATGTGTATCCGAGTCTTCTATCAAAAGTTACAGCTATTCATATGAAGTTGTACAAAAACGCTTTCTTTCGCCAAGACAGTGCGTTTCTCACTGTTACATGCATTTGAATGGGGAACTCGACCGAAACAAAGTATAGGTTTTCATTATGTGAATAACTTGGAAATCTTAGCTCAAACAGCTGCAAAACCTGTTTTCCCAGCACGGAGACCTTGAGTTCTATAAGATAAAGCCATAAACATGTTTGTCTGAGTCTTCTATCAAAAGTTACAGCTATTTATATGAAGTTGTACAAAAACGCTTTCTTTCGCCAAGACAGTGCGTTTCTCACTGTTACATGCATTTGAATGGGGAACTCGACCGAAACAAAGTATAAGTTTTCATTATGTGAATAACTTGGAAATCTTAGCTCAAACAGCTGCAAAACCTGGTTTCCCAGCACGGGAACCTTGAGTTCTATAAGATAAAGCCATAAACATGTGTATCCGAGTCTTCTATCAAAAGTTACAGCTATTTAAATGAAGTTGTACAAAATAGCTTTCTTTCGCCAAGACAGTGCGTTTCTCACTGTTACATGCATTTGAATGGGGAACTCGACCGAAACAAAGTATAGGTTTTCATTATGTGAATAACTTGGAAATCTTAGCTCAAACAGCTGCAAAACCTGTTTTCCCAGCACGGGAACCTTGAGCTCTATAAGATAAAGCCATAAACATGTGTATCCGAGTCTTCTATCAAAAGTTACAGCTATTCATATGAAGTTGTACAAAAACGCTTTCTTTCGCCAAGACAGTGCGTTTCTCACTGTTACATGCATTTGAATGGGGAACTCGACCGAAACAAAGTATAGGTTTTCATTATGTGAATAACTTGGAAATCTTAGCTCAAACAGCTGCAAAACCTGTTTTCCCAGCACGGGAACCTTGAGCTCTATAAGATAAAGCCATAAACATGTTTGTCTGAGTCTTCTATCAAAAGTTACAGCTATTTATATGAAGTTGTACAAAAACGCTTTCTTTCGCCAAGACAGTGCGTTTCTCATTGTTACATGCATTTGAATGGGGAACTCGACCGAAACAAAGTATAGGTTTTCATTATGTGAATAACTTGGAAATCTTAGCTCAAACAGCTGCAAAACCTGTTTGCCCAGCACGGAGACCTTGAGCTCTATAAGATAAAGCCATAAACATGTGTATCCGAGTCTTCTATCAAAAGTTACAGCTATTCATATGAAGTTGTACAAAAACGCTTTCTTTCGCCAAGACAGTGCGTTTCTCATTGTTACATGCATTTGAATGGGGAACTCGACCGAAACAAAGTATAGGTTTTCATTATGTGAATAACTTGGAAATCTTAGCTCAAACAGCTGCAAAACCTGTTTGCCCAGCACGGAGACCTTGAGTTCTATAAGATAAAGCCATAAACATGTGTATCCGAGTCTTCTATCAAAAGTTACAGCTATTTAAATGAAGTTGTACAAAAACGCTTTCTTTCGCCAAGACAGTGCGTTTCTCACTGTTACATGCATTTGAATGGGGAACTCGACCGAAACAAAGTATAGGTTTTCATTATGTGAATAACTTGGAAATCTTAGCTCAAACAGCTGCAAAACCTGTTTTCCCAGCACGGGAACCTTGAGTTCTATAAGATAAAGCCATAAACATGTTTGTCTGAGTCTTCTATCAAAAGTTACAGCTATTTATATGAAGTTGTACAAAAACGTTTTCTTTCGCCAAGACAGTGCGTTTCTCACTGTTACATGCATTTGAATGGGGAACTCGACCGAAACAAAGTATAGGTTTTCATTATGTGAATAACTTGGAAATCTTAGCTCAAACAGCTGCAAAACCTGTTTTCCCAGCACGGGAACCTTGAGCTCTATAAGATAAAGCCATAAACATGTGTATCCGAGTCTTCTATCAAAAGTTACAGCTATTCATATGAAGTTGTACAAAAACGCTTTCTTTCGCCAAGACAGTGCGTTTCTCACTGTTACATGCATTTGAATGGGGAACTCGACCGAAACAAAGTATAGGTTTTCATTATGTGAATAACTTGGAAATCTTAGCTCAAACAGCTGCAAAACCTGTTTTCCCAGCACGGGAACCTTGAGCTCTATAAGATAAAGCCATAAACATGTGTATCCGAGTCTTCTATCAAAAGTTACAGCTATTCATATGAAGTTGTACAAAAACGCTTTCTTTCGCCAAGACAGTGCGTTTCTCACTGTTACATGCATTTGAATGGGGAACTCGACCGAAACAAAGTATAGGTTTTCATTATGTGAATAACTTGGAAATCTTAGCTCAAACAGCTGCAAAACCTGTTTTCCCAGCACGGGAACCTTGAGCTCTATAAGATAAAGCCATAAACATGTGTATCCGAGTCTTCTATCAAAAGTTACAGCTATTCATATGAAGTTGTACAAAAACGCTTTCTTTCGCCAAGACAGTGCGTTTCTCACTGTTACATGCATTTGAATGGGGAACTCGACCGAAACAAAGTATAGGTTTTCATTATGTGAATAACTTGGAAATCTTAGCTCAAACAGCTGCAAAACCTGTTTTCCCAGCACGGAGACCTTGAGTTCTATAAGATAAAGCCATAAACATGTTTGTCTGAGTCTTCTATCAAAAGTTACAGCTATTTATATGAAGTTGTACAAAAACGCTTTCTTTCGCCAAGACAGTGCGTTTCTCACTGTTACATGCATTTGAATGGGGAACTCGACCGAAACAAAGTATAAGTTTTCATTATGTGAATAACTTGGAAATCTTAGCTCAAACAGCTGCAAAACCTGGTTTCCCAGCACGGGAACCTTGAGTTCTATAAGATAAAGCCATAAACATGTGTATCCGAGTCTTCTATCAAAAGTTACAGCTATTTAAATGAAGTTGTACAAAATAGCTTTCTTTCGCCAAGACAGTGCGTTTCTCACTGTTACATGCATTTGAATGGGGAACTCGACCGAAACAAAGTATAGGTTTTCATTATGTGAATAACTTGGAAATCTTAGCTCAAACAGCTGCAAAACCTGTTTGCCCAGCACGGAGACCTTGAGTTCTATAAGATAAAGCCATAAACATGTGTATCCGAGTCTTCTATCAAAAGTTACAGCTATTTAAATGAAGTTGTACAAAAACGCTTTCTTTCGCCAAGACAGTGCGTTTCTCACTGTTACATGCATTTGAATGGGGAACTCGACCGAAACAAAGTATAGGTTTTCATTATGTGAATAACTTGGAAATCTTAGCTCAAACAGCTGCAAAACCTGTTTTCCCAGCACGGGACCCTTGAGTTCTATAAGATAAAGCCATAAACATGTTTGTCTGAGTCTTCTATCAAAAGTTACAGCTATTTATATGAAGTTGTACAAAAACGCTTTCTTTCGCCAAGACAGTGCGTTTCTCACTGTTACATGCATTTGAATGGGGAACTCGACCGAAACAAAGTATAGGTTTTCATTATGTGAATAACTTGGAAATCTTAGCTCAAACAGCTGCAAAACCTGTTTTCCCAGCACGGAGACCTTGAGTTCTATAAGATAAAGCCATAAACATGTTTGTCTGAGTCTTCTATCAAAAGTTACAGCTATTTATATGAAGTTGTACAAAAACGCTTTCTTTCGCCAAGACAGTGCGTTTCTCATTGTTACATGCATTTGAATGGGGAACTCGACCGAAACAAAGTATAGGTTTTCATTATGTGAATAACTTGGAAATCTTAGCTCAAACAGCTGCAAAACCTGTTTGCCCAGCACGGAGACCTTGAGTTCTATAAGATAAAGCCATAAACATGTGTATCCGAGTCTTCTATCAAAAGTTACAGCTATTTAAATGAAGTTGTACAAAAACGCTTTCTTTCGCCAAGACAGTGCGTTTCTCACTGTTACATGCATTTGAATGGGGAACTCGACCGAAACAAAGTATAGGTTTTCATTATGTGAATAACTTGGAAATCTTAGCTCAAACAGCTGCAAAACCTGTTTTCCCAGCACGGGAACCTTGAGCTCTATAAGATAAAGCCATAAACATGTGTATCCGAGTCTTCTATCAAAAGTTACAGCTATTCATATGAAGTTGTACAAAAACGCTTTCTTTCGCCAAGACAGTGCGTTTCTCACTGTTACATGCATTTGAATGGGGAACTCCACCGAAACAAAGTATAGGTTTTCATTATGTGAATAACTTGGAAATCTTAGCTCAAACAGCTGCAAAACCTGGTTTCCCAGCACGGGAACCTTGAGTTCTATAAGATAAAGCCATAAACATGTGTATCCGAGTCTTCTATCAAAAGTTACAGCTATTTATATGAAGTTGTACAAAAACGCTTTCTTTCGCCAAGACAGTGCGTTTCTCACTGTTACATGCATTTGAATGGGGAACTCGACTGAAACAAAGTATTGGTTTTCATTATGTGAATAACTTGGAAATCTTAGCTCAAACAGCTGCAAAACCTGTTTTCCCAGCACGGGAACCTTGAGCTCTATAAGATAAAGCCATAAACATGTGTATCCGAGTCTTCTATCAAAAGTTACAGCTATTCATATGAAGTTGTACAAAAACGCTTTCTTTCGCCAAGACAGTGCGTTTCTCACTGTTACATGCATTTGAATGGGGAACTCGACCGAAACAAAGTATAGGTTTTCATTATGTGAATAACTTGGAAATCTTAGCTCAAACAGCTGCAAAACCTGTTTTCCCAGCACAGGAACCTTGAGCTCTATAAGATAAAGCCATAAACATGTGTATCCGAGTCTTCTATCAAAAGTTACAGCTATTCATATGAAGTTGTACAAAAACGCTTTCTTTCGCCAAGACAGTGCGTTTCTCACTGTTACATGCATTTGAATGGGGAACTCGACCGAAACAAAGTATAGGTTTTCATTATGTGAATAACTTGGAAATCTTAGCTCAAACAGCTGCAAAACCTGTTTGCCCAGCACGGAGACCTTGAGTTCTATAAGATAAAGCCATAAACATGTGTATCCGAGTCTTCTATCAAAAGTTACAGCTATTTAAATGAAGTTGTACAAAAACGCTTTCTTTCGCCAAGACAGTGCGTTTCTCACTGTTACATTCATTTGAATGGGGAACTCCACCGAAACAAAGTATAGGTTTTCATTATGTGAATAACTTGGAAATCTTAGCTCAAACAGCTGCAAAACCTGTTTTCCCAGCACGGGAACCTTGAGCTCTATAAGATAAAGCCATAAACATGTGTATCCGAGTCTTCTATCAAAAGTTACAGCTATTCATATGAAGTTGTACAAAAACGCTTTCTTTCGCCAAGACAGTGCGTTTCTCACTGTTACATTCATTTGAATGGGGAACTCGACCGAAACAAAGTATAGGTTTTCATTATGTGAATAACTTGGAAATCTTAGCTCAAACAGCTGCAAAACCTGTTTGCCCAGCACGGAGACCTTGAGTTCTATAAGATAAAGCCATAAACATGTGTATCCGAGTCTTCTATCAAAAGTTACAGCTATTTAAATGAAGTTGTACAAAAACGCTTTCTTTCGCCAAGACAGTGCGTTTCTCACTGTTACATGCATTTGAATGGGGAACTCGACCGAAACAAAGTATAGGTTTTCATTATGTGGTGTTGGCTAAGGCCATTCACATTACACCAGGGCCAGTGGTGCTGACCAATACCATCCATATTTCACCAGGGACAGTGTTATTAGATGAGGCCATCCACATTTCACAAGGGCCTGCATTGCTGGCTCATGCCATCCACAAAACATCAGGGCCTGTGCTACAGGCTGAGGCCAACTACATTTCACCAGGGCCTGTGCTAGTCGTTGATGCCATCCACATTATACCAGCGCAAGTGGTGCTGTCCAAAACCATCCACATTTCACCACGGCCAGTGTTGTTGGATGAGGCCATCCACATTACACCTGGGCCTGTGGTGCTGACCGATATCATGCACATTTCCCAGGGCCAGTGGTGTTGGCTAAGGCCATTCACATTACACCAGAGACAGTGCTTCCTGTGAGGCCATCTTAACCAAACCAGGGACTGTGCTTTTGGCTGAGGCCATCCGCATTACATCAGGGCCTGTGATGCCGACTTCTAAAATCCACATTACACCAGGGACAGTGCTTCCTTTGAGGCCATCTTCACCCCACCAGGGCCTCTGCTGCTCGTTGATGCCATCCACATTACGCCTGGGCCTGTGGTGCTGACCGATATCATGCACATTTCACCAGGGCCAGTGGTGTTGGCTAAGGTCATTCACATTACACCAGGGCCTTTGCTACTGGCTTAGGACATTTACATTACACCAGGGTGTGGTCATGGCTGAGGCCAACTACATATCACCAGGGCCTGTATTGGTGCCTGATCCCATCGACAATATACAAAGGCCTGTTCTTCTGGCTGATGCCATCCACATTAAACCAGGGCCAGTGCTCCTTGTGAGGCCATCTTCACAACACCAGGGCCTTTGTTGCTGGCTGAGGCCATCCTCATTTCACCAGGGCCTGCGTTGCTTGGTCATGCCATCCACATTACACCAGGGACTGTGCTACTGGGTGAGGCCAACTACATTTCACCAGTGCTTGTGTTGCTGGCTGACGACATCCACAATACACAAGGGCATGTGATACTGGCTAATGCCATCCACATTACACCAGGGGCAGTGGTGTTGGCTAAGGCCATTCACATTACACCAGGGCCAGTGGTGCTGACCAATACCATCCATATTTCACCAGGGACAGTGTTATTAGATGAGGCCATCCACATTTCACAAGGGCCTGCATTGCTGGCTCATGCCATCCACATAACAACAGGGCCTGTGCTACAGGCTGAGGCCAACTACATTTCACCAGGGCCTGTGCTAGTCGTTGATGCCATCCACATTATACCAGCGCAAGTGGTGCTGTCCAAAACCATCCACATTTCACCACGGCCAGTGTTGTTGGATGAGGCCATCCACATTACACCTGGGCCTGTGGTGCTGACCGATATCATGCACATTTCCCAGGGCCAGTGGTGTTGGCTAAGGCCATTCACATTACACCAGAGACAGTGCTTCCTGTGAGGCCATCTTAACCAAACCAGGGACTGTGCTTTTGGCTGAGGCCATCCGCATTACACCAGGGCCTGTGATGCCGACTTCTAAAATCCACATTACACCAGGGACAGTGCTTCCTTTGAGGCCATCTTCACCCCACCAGGGCCTCTGCTGCTCGTTGATGCCATCCACATTATGCCTGGGCCTGTGGTGCTGACCGATATCATGCACATTTCACCAGGGCCAGTGGTGTTGGCTAAGGTCATTCACATTACACCAGGGCCTTTGCTACTGGCTTAGGACATTTACATTACACCAGGGTGTGGTCATGGCTGAGGCCAACTACATATCACCAGGGCCTGTATTGGTGCCTGATCCCATCCACAATATACAAAGGCCTGTGCTACTGCCTGATGCCATCCACATTAAACCAGGGCCAGTGCTCCCTGTGAGGCCATCTTCACCACACCAGGGCCTTTGTTGCTGGCTGAGGCCATCCTCATTTCACCAGGGCTTGCGTTGCTTGGTCATGCCATCCACATTACACCAGGGACTGTTCTACTGGGTGAGTCCAACTACATTTCACCAGTGCTTGTGTTGCTGGCTGACGACATCCACAATACACAAGGGCATGTGATACTGGCTGATGCCATCCACATTACACCAGGGGCAGTGGTGTTGGCTAAGGCCATTCACATTACACCAGGGCCAGTGGTGCTGACCAATACCATCCATATTTCACCAGGGACAGTGTTGTTAGATGAGGCCATCCACATTTCACAAGGGCCTGCATTGCTGGCTGGTGCCATCCACATAACAACAGGGCCTGTGCTACTGGCTGAGGCCAACTACATTTCACCAGGGCCTGTGCTAGTCGTTGATGCCATCCACATTATACCAGCGCAAGTGGTGCTGTCCAAAACCATTCACATTTCACCACGGCCAGTGTTGTTGGATGAGGCCATCCACATTACACCACTGGGCCAGTGGTGCTGATCGATATCATGCACATTTCCCAGGGCCAGTGGTGTTGGCTAAGGCCATTCACATTACACCAGAGACAGTGCTTCCTGTGAGGCCATCTTAACCAAACCAGGGACTGTGATTTTGGCTGAGGCCATCCGCATTACATCAGGGCCTTTGATGCCGACTTCTACCATCCACATTACACCAGGGACAGTGCTTGCTTTGAGGCCATCTTCACCCCACCAGGGCCTCTGCTGCTCGTTGATGCCATCCACATTACGCCTGGGCCTGTGGTGCTGACCGATATCATGCACATTTCACCAGGGCCAGTGGTGTTGGCTAAGGTCATTCACATTACACCAGGGCCTTTGCTACTGGCTTAGGACATTTACATTACACCAGGGTGTGGTCATGGCTGAGGCCGACTACATATCACCAGGGCCTGTATTGGTGCCCGATCCCATCCACAATATACAAAGGCCTGTGCTACTGCCTGATGCCATCCACATTAAACCAGGGCCAGTGCTCCCTGTGAGGCCATCTTTACAACACCAGGGCCTTTGTTGCTGACTGAGGCCATCCTCATTTCACCAGGGCCTGCGTTGCTTGGTCATGCCATCCACATTACACCTGGGCCTGTGGTGCTGACCGATATCATGCACATTTCCCAGGGCCAGTGGTGTTGGCTAAGGCCATTCACATTACACCAGAGACTGTGCTTCCTGTGAGGCCATCTTAACCAAACCAGGGACTGTGCTTTTGGCTGAGGCCATCCACATTACATCAGGGCCTTTGATGCCGACTTCTACCATCCACATTACACCAGGGACAGTGCTTGCTTTGAGGCCATCTTCACCCCACCAGGGCCTCTGCTGCTCGTTGATGCCATCCACATTAAACCAGGGCCAGTGCTCCTTGTGAGGCTATCTTCACAACACCAGGGCCTTTGTTGCTGGCTGAGGCCATCCTCATTTCACCAGGGCCTGCGTTGCTTGGTCATGCCATCCACATTACACCAGGGACTGTGCTACTGGGTGAGGCCAACTACATTTCACCAGTGCTTGTGTTGCTGGCTGACGACATCCACAATACACAAGGGCATGTGATACTGGCTAATGCCATCCACATTACACCAGGGGCAGTGGTGTTGGCTAAGGCCATTCACATTACACCAGGGCCAGTGGTGCTGACCAATACCATCCATATTTCACCAGGGACAGTGTTATTAGATGAGGCCATCCACATTTCACAAGGGCCTGCATTGCTGGCTCATGCCATCCACATAACATCAGGGCCTGTGCTACAGGCTGAGGCCAACTACATTTCACCAGGGCTTGTGCTAGTCGTTGATGCCATCCACATTATACCAGCGCAAGTGGTGCTGTCCAAAACCATCCACATTTCACCACGGCCAGTGTTGTTGGATGAGGCCATCCACATTACACCTGGGCCTGTGGTGCTGACCGATATCATGCACATTTCCCAGGGCCAGTGGTGTTGGCTAAGGCCATTCACATTACACCAGAGACAGTGCTTCCTGTGAGGCCATCTTAACCAAACCAGGGACTGTGCTTTTGGCTGAGGCCATCCGCATTACATCAGGGCCTGTCATGCCGACTTCTACCATCCACATTACACCAGGGACAGTGCTTGCTTTGAGGCCATCTTCACCCCACCAGGGCCTCTGCTGCTCGTTGATGCCATCCACATTACGCCTGGGCCTGTGGTGCTGACCGATATCATGCACATTTCACCAGGGCCAGTGGTGTTGGCTAAGGTCATTCACAGTACACCAGGGCCTTTGCTACTGGCTTAGGACATTTACATTACACCAGGGTGTGGTCATGGCTGAGGCCAACTACATATCACCAGGGCCTGTATTGGTGCCTGATCCCATCCACAATATACAAAGGCCTGTGCTACTGGCTGATGCCATCCACATTAAACCAGTGCCAGTGCTCCCTGTGAGGCCATCTTCACCACACCAGGGCCTTTGTTGCTGGCTGAGGCCATCCTCATTTCACCAGGGCCTGCGTTGCTTGGTCATGCCATCCACATTACACCCGGGACTCTGCTACTGGGTGAGGCCAACTACATTTCACCAGTGCTTGTGTTGCTGGCTGACGACATCCACACTACACAAGGGCATGTGATACTGGCTGATGCCATCCACATTACACCAGGGGCAGTGGTGTTGGCTAAGGCCATTCACATTACACCAGGGCCAGTGGTGCTGACCAATACCATCCATATTTCACCAGGGACAGTGTTGTTAGATGAGGCCATCCACATTTCACAAGGGCCTGCATTGCTGGCTCATGCCATCCACATAACAAAAGGGCCTGTGCTACTGGCTGAGGCCAACTACATTTCACCAGGGCCTGTGCTAGTCGTTGATGCCATCCACATTATACCAGCGCAAGTGGTGCTGTCCAAAACCATCCATATTTCACCACGGCCAGTGTTGTTGGATGAGGCCATCCACATTACAACACTGGGCCTGTGGTGCTGACCGATATCATGCACATTTCCCAGGGCCAGTGGTGTTGGCTAAGGCCATTCACATTACACCAGAGACAGTGCTTCCTGTGAGGCCATCTTAACCAAACCAGGGACTGTGCTTTTGGCTGAGGCCATCCGCATTACATCAGGGCCTTTGATGCCACTAGAGAAGTGGACATTGCTAAACATCAGCACTCTGAGAAGATGCAGTAGCAGATCTCAGAGAATGACTCGGCCTCTGTGTGGAAAGGTTTTAGGAATATCACAAACTACAAGCCTAAAACCCCCCACTCCACTGACGACTTGCTCTTGGCCAACACCCTCAACGACTTTTACTGCCGTTTTGACGAGCCATCAGGCAGCCTTCACACCTCCAACGGCCCCAACAATAGAGACACTTTGGACACTCATCCCCCCACCTCTCCCCCCTCCATAGAGCCATCACCACCTTCAAACTGTTCACCTACAACACCCCCCTCCTCACCCCACACAAAAGAGGATTTCACACCACCTCCTCCCACCACAACTCTTCATATTCATGAAGCAGATGTGAGGAAGCAGTTTAAGAATCTGAATGCTCGGAAAGCTCCCGGCCCAGACGGTGTGTCTCCTGCCACCCTCAGACACTGTGCAAACGAGCTGGCCCCAGTGTTTTCTGGCATTTTCAACTCCTCACTGCAGGCATGTCATGTGCCTGCCTGCTTCAAGTCCTCTACCATAATCCCTGTCCCCAAGAAACCTAGGATCACTGGACTAAATGACTACAGACCCGTGGCTCTGACATCTGTGGTCATGAAGTCATTTGAGCGCCTAGTTCTCTCCCATCTCAAGACCCTCACGGCCCCCCTCCTGGACCCCCTGCAGTTTGCATATAGAGCCAACAGGTCTGTAGACGACGCCATCAACATGGCCCTACACTTCATCCTGCAGCATCTGGACTCCCCAGGAACCTACGCCAGGATCCTGTTTGTGGACTTCAGCTCTGCCTTCAACACCATCCTTCCAGACCATCTCCGAGGCAAGCTTTCCCAGATGAATGTGCCTGATCCCACCTGCCGGTGGATCACTGACTTCCTGACGGACAGGAAGCAGCATGTGAGGCTGGGAAAGAATGTCTCGGACTCCCGGACCATCAGCACCGGCTTCCCTCAGGGCTGTGTTCTTTCTCCTCTGCTCTTCTCCCTGTACACCAACTGCTGCACCTCCACCCACCAGTCTGTCAAGCTAATCAAGTTTGCAGATGACACCACCGTTATTGGGCTCATCTCGGACGGGGATGAGTCTGCCTACAGGAGGGAGGTTGAACGTCTGGTGTCCTGGTGCAGCCACAACAACCTGGTGCTGAATGCCCAGAAGACAGTGGAGATCATTGTGGACTTCAGGAAGAACACAGCCCCACTCCCCCCCATCATCCTGACTGACACCCCCATCACCTCTGTGGACTCATTCCGCTTCCTGGGTACCACCATCACCCAGGACCTGAAGTGGGAGCCCACCATCACCTCCGTCATCAAGAAAGCCCAGCAGAGGATGTACTTCCTGAGGCAGCTGAAGAAATTCAACCTGCCAACACGGACGATGATGCAGTTCTACACTGCAATCATCGAGTCCATCCTCACCTCCTCCATCACAGTGTGGTATGCTGGAGCCACTATCAGGGACAAACAGAGACTGCAGCGTGTTGTGCGCTCTGCTGAGAAGGTGATTGGCTGCAGACTCCCATCTCTGCAGGACCTGCACACCTCCAGGACATTGCGGCGTGCAGCTCGTATCTCAGCTGACCCTTCTCACCCTGGACACAGTCTGTTTGACCTGCTCCCCTCAGGCAGGAGGCTCCGGTCCATTCGCACCAGAACCTCTCGCCATAAGAACAGCTTCTTCCCCTCTGCTGTTGGACACATGAACAATAGCCATATGACTGTTCCCGCCACTAACACATGACCCTACGCTGTGTCACTGCATCATTCCATGTTTGGCACTGATCACCACCTGCACTCATGTATATATCTTTCTACGCAGCACTTTTAATTCTTATTCTCATGTATATATCTTTCTACGCAGCACTCTTAATTCTTATTCTCATGTATATATCTCATGTATATATCTCATGTATATCTCATGCACATATCTTTCTACGTAGCACTTTTAATTCTTATTCTTACTTTTATTTTTTACTTTTATTTTTTCATGTCTATTTAAGCGCAATTTATGACACTATGTTTGCACTGAAGCACCGCAGCAATTTCCTAATGTTGTAAACCTGCTCAACATTTGGCAATAAACCCCCTTTCCTTTCCTTCCTTCCTTTCCTTCCTTTCCTTCCTTTCTACCATCCACATTACACCAGGGACAGTGCTTGCTTTGAGGCCATCTTCACCCCACCAGGGCCTCTGCTGCTCGTTGATGCCATCCACATTACACCTGGGCCTGTGGTGCTGACCGATATCATGCACATTTCACCAGGGCCAGTGGTGTTGGCTAAGGTCATTCACATTACACCAGGGCCTTTGCTACTGGCTTAGGACATTTACATTACACCAGGGTGTGGTCATGGCTGAGGCCAACTACATATCACCAGGGCCTGTATTGGTGCCTGATCCCATCGACAATATACAAAGGCCTGTTCTTCTGGCTGATGCCATCCACATTAAACCAGGGCCAGTGCTCCTTGTGAGGCCATCTTCACAACACCAGGGCCTTTGTTGCTGGCTGAGGCCATCCTCATTTCACCACGGCCTGCGTTGCTTGGTCATGCCATCCACATTACACCTGGGCCTGTGGTGCTGAACGATATCATGCACATTTCCCAGGGCCAGTGGTGTTGGCTAAGGTCATTCACATTACACCAGGGCCTTTGCTACTGGCTTAGGACATTTACATTACACCAGGGTGTGGTCATGGCTGAGGCCAACTACATATCACCAAGGCCTGTATTGGTGCCTGATCCCATCGACAATATACAAAGGCCTGTGCTATTGGCTGATGCCATCCACATTAAACCAGGGCCAGTGCTCCCTGTGAGTCCATCTTCAAAAAAACAGGGCCTTTGTTGCTGGCTGAGGCCATCCTCATTTCACCAGGGCCTGCGTTGCTTGGTCATGCCATCCACATTACACCAAGGACTGTGCTACTGGGTGAGGCCAACTACATTTCACCAGTGCTTGTGTTGCTGGCTGACGACATCCACAATACACAAGGGCATGTGATACTGGCTGATGCCATCCACATTACACCAGGGGCAGTGGTGTTGGCTAAGGCCATTCACATTACACCAGGGCAAGTGGTGCTGACCAATACCATCCATATTTCACCAGGGACAGTGTTGTTAGATGAGGCCTTCCACATTTCACAAGGGACTGCATTGCTGGCTCATGCCATCCACATAACAACAGGGCCTGTGCTACTTGCTGAGGCCATCTACATTTCACCAGGGCCTGTGCTAGTCGTTGATGACATCCACATTATGCCAGCGCAAGTGGTGCCGTCCAAAACCATCCATATTTCACCACGGCCAGTGTTGTTGGATGAGGCCATCCACATTACACCACTGGGCCTGTGGTGCTGACCGATATCATGCACATTTCCCAGGGCCAGTGGTGTTGGCTAAGGCCATTCACATTACACCAGAGACAGTGCTTCCTGTGAGGCCATCTTAACCAAACCAGGGACTGTGCTTTTGGCTGAGGCCATCCGCATTACATCAGGGCCTTTGATGCCGACTTCTACCATCCACATTACACCAGGGACAGTGCTTGCTTTGAGGCCATCTTCACCCCACCAGGGCCTCTGCTGCTCGTTGATGCCATCCACATTACGCCTGGGCCTGTGGTGCTGACCGATATCATGCACATTTCACCAGGGCCAGTGGTGTTGGCAAAGGTCATTCACATTACACCAGGGCCTTTGCTACTGGCTTAGGACATTTACATTACACCAGGGTGTGGGGCCAGTGGTGTTGGCTAAGGTCATTCACATTACACCAGGGCCTTTGCTACTGGCTTAGGACATTTAGATTACACCAGGGTGTGGTCATGGCTTAGGCCAACTACATATCACCAGGGCCTGTATTGGTGCCTGATCCCATCCACAATATACAAAGGCCTGTGCTACTGCCTGATGCCATCCACATTAAACCAGGGCCAGTGCTCCCTGTGAGGCCATCTTCACAAAACAAGGGCCTGCATTGCTGGCTCATGCCATCCACATAACAACAGGGCCTGTGCTACTGGCTGAGGCCAACTACATTTCACCAAGGCCTGTGCTAGTCGTTGATGCCATCCACATTATACCAGCGCAAGTGGTGCTGTCCAAAACCATCCACATTTCACCACGGCCAGTGTTCTTGGATGAGGCCATCCACATTACACCTGGGCCTGTGGTGCTGATCGATATCATGCACATTTCCCAGGGCCAGTGGTGTTGGCTAAGGCCATTCACATTACACCAGAGACAGTGCTTCCTGTGAGGCCATCTTAACCAAACCAGGGACTGTGCTTTTGGCTGAGGCCATCCGCATTACATCAGGGCCTTTGATGCCGACTTCTACCATCCACATTACACCAGGGACAGTGCTTGCTTTGAGGCCATCTTCACCGCACCAGGGCCTCTGCTGCTCGTTGATGCCATCCACATTACGCCTGGGCCTGTGGTGCTGGCCGATATCATGCACATTTCACCAGGGCCAGTGGTGTTGGCTAAGGTCATTCACATTACACCAGGGCCTTTGCTACTGGCTTAGGACATTTACATTACACCAGGGTGTGGTCATGGCTGAGGCCAACTACATATCACCAGGGCCTGTATTGGTGCCTGATCCCATCCACAATATACAAAGGCCTGTGCTACTGGCTGATGCCATCCACATTAAACCAGGTCCAGTGCTCCCTGTGAGGCCATCTTCACAAAACCAGGGCCTTTGTTGCTGGCTGAGGCCATCCTCATTTCACCAGGGCCTGCGTTGCTTGGTCATGCCATCCACATTACACCACGGACTGTGCTACTGGGTGAGGCCAACTACATTTCACCAGTGCTTGTGTTGCTGGCTGACGACATCCACAATACACAAGGGCATGTGATACTGGCTGATGCCATCCACATTACACCAGGGGCAGTGGTGTTGGCTAATGCCATTAACATTACACCAGGGCCAGTGGTGCTGACCAATACCATCCATATTTCACCAGGGAGAGTGTTGTTAGATGAGGCCATCCACATTTCACAAGGGCCTGCATTGCTGGCTCATGCCATCCACATAACAACAGGGCCTGTGCTACTGGCTGAGGCCAACTACATTTCACCAGGGCCTGTGCTAGTCGTTGATGCCATCCACATTATACCAGTGCAAGTGGTGCTGTCCAAAACCATCCACATTTCACCAAGGCCAGTGTTGTTGGATGAGGCCATCCACATTACACCTGGGCCTGTGGTGCTGACCGATATCATGCACATTTCCAAGGGCCAGTGGTGTTGGCTAAGGTCATTCACATTACACCAGGGCCTTTGCTACTGGCTTAGGACATTTACATTACACCAGGGTGTGGGGCCAGTGGTGTTGGCTAAGGTCATTCACATTACACCAGGGCCTTTGCTACTGGCTTAGGACATTTACATTACACCAGGGTGTGGTCATGGCTTCGGCCAACTACATATCACCAGGGCCTGTATTGGTGCCTGATGCCATCGACAATATACAAAGGCCTGTGCTACTGCCTGATGCCATCCACATTAAACCAGGGCCAGTGCTCCCTGTGAGGCCATCTTCACAACACCAGGGCCTTTGTTGCTGGCTGAGGCCATCCTCATTTCACCAGGGCCTGCGTTGCTTGGTCATGCCATCCACATTACACCTGGGCCTGTGGTGCTGACCGATATCATGCACATTTCCCAGGGCCAGTGGTGTTGGCTAAGGCCATTCACATTACACCAGAGACAGTGGTGCTGACCAATACCATCCACATTTCACCACGGAAAAGTGTTGTTGGATGAGGCCATCCAGATTACACCTGGGCCTGTGGTGGTGACCGATATCATGCACATTTCGCAGGGCCAGTGGTGTTGGCTAAGTCTATTCACATTACACGTGAGAAGGTGCTTCCTGTGAGGCCATCTTAACAAAACCAGGGCCTGTGCTACTGGCTGAGGACAACTACATTTCACCAGGGCCTGTGCTAGTCGTTGATGCCATCCACATTATACCAGCGCAAGTGGTGCTGTCCAAAACCATCCACATTTCACCACGGCCAGTGTTGTTGGATGAGGCCATCCACATTTCACAAGGGCCTGCATTGCTGGCTCATGCCATCCACATAACAACAGGGCCTGTGCTACTGGCTGAGGCCAACTACATTTCACAAGGGCCTGTGCTAGTCGTTGAAGCCATCCACATTATACCAGCGCAAGTGGTGCTGTCCAAAACCATCCATATTTCACCACGGCCAGTGTTGTTGGATGAGGCCATCCACATTACACCACTGGGCCTTTGGTGCTGACTGATATCATGCACATTTCACCAGGGCCAGTGGTGTTGGCTAAGGTCATTCACATTACACCAGGGCCTTTGCTACTGGCTTAGGACATTTACATTACACCAGGGTGTGGTCATGGCTGAGGCCAACTACATATCACCAGGGCCTGTATTGGTGCCTGTTCCCATCCACAATATACAAAGGCCTGTGCTACTGCCTTATGCCATCCACATTAACACAGGGCCAGTGCTCCTTGTGAGGCCATCTTGCCAAACACCACGGCCTTTGTTGCTGACTGAGGCCATCCTCATTTCACCAGGGCCTGTGTTGCTTGGTCATGCCATCCACATTACACCTGAACATTCCGGAACTCTGACCATTCCGGAATTCCGAACATTCCGGAACCTTGGTGCATTCCGGAAATCCGAACATTCCGGAACCTTGGTGCATTCTGGAATTCCGAATATTCCGGAACCTTGGTGCATTCCGGAACTCTGAACATTCCGGAATTCCGAACATTCCGGAACCTTGGTGCATTCCGGAACCTTGGTGCATTCCGGAATTCCGAACATTCCGGAACCTTGGTGCATTCCGGAACTCTGAACATTCCGGAACCTTGGTGGATTCCGGAACTCTGAACATTCCGGAATTCCGAACATTCCGGAACCTTGGTGCATTGCGGAACTCTGAACATTCCGGAATTCCGAACATTCCGGAACCTTGTTGCATTCCGGAACTCTGAACATTCCACAACCTTGGTGCATTCCGGAACTCTGACCATTCCGGAATTCCGAACATTCCGGAACCTTGGTGCATTCCGGAATTCCGAACATTCCGGAACCTTGGTGCATTCCGGAATTCCGAACATTCCGGAACCTTGGTGCATTCCAGAACTCTGAACATTCCGGAACTCTGAACATTCCGGAATTCCGAACATTCCGGAACCTTGGTGCATTCCGGAATTCCGAACATTCCGGAACCTTGGTGCATTCCGGAACTCTGAACATTCCGGAACCTTGGAGCATTCCGGAACTCTGAACATTCCGGAACCTTGGTGGATTCCGGAACTCTGAACATTCCGGAACTCTGAACATTCCGGAATTCCGAACATTCCGGAACCTTGGTGCATTCCGGAACTCTGAACATTCCGCAACCTTGGTGCATTCCGGAATTCCGAACATTCCGGAACCTTGGTGCATTCCGGAACTCTGAACATTCCGGAACCTTGGAGCATTCCGGAACTCTGAACATTCCGGAACCTTGGTGGATTCCGGAACTCTGAACATTCCGGAACTCTGAACATTCCGGAATTCCGAACATTCCGGAACCTTGGTGCATTCCGGAACTCTGAACATTCCGGAACCTTGGTGCATTCCGGAATTCCGAACAATCCGGAACCTTGGTGCATTCCGGAACTCTGAACATTCCGGAACCTTGGTACATTCCGGAATTCCGAACATTCCGGAACCTTGGTGCATTCCGGAACTCTGAACATTCCGGAACTCTGAACATTCCGGAATTCCGAACATTCCGGAACCTTGGTGCATTCCGGAACTCCGAACATTCCGGAACCTTGGTGCATTCCGGAACTCTGAACATTCTGGAACCTTGGTGCATTCCGGAACTCTGAACATTCCGGAATTCCGAACATTCCGGAACCTTGGTGCATTCCGGAATTCCGAACAATCCGGAACCTTGGTGCATTCCGGAACTCTGAACATTCCGGAATTCCGAACATTCCGGAACCTTGGTGCATTCCGGAACTCTGAACATTCCGGAACCTTGGTGCATTCCGGAATTCCGAACATTCCGGAACTCTGAACATTCCGGAATTCCGAACATTCCGGAACCTTGGTGGATTCCGGAACTCTGAACATTCCGGAACCTTGGTGCATTCCGGAACTCTGAACATTCCGGAACCTTGGTGGATTCCGGAACTCTGAACATTCCGGAACTCTGAACATTCCGGAATTCCGAACATTCCGGAACCTTGGTGCATTCCGGAACTCTGAACATTCCGGAACCCTGAACATTCCGGAATTCCGAACATTCCGGAACCTTGGTGCATTCCGGAACTCTGAACATTCCGGAATTCCGAACATTCCGGAACCTTGGTGCATTCCGGAATTCCGAACATTCCGGAACCTTGGTGCATTCCGGAACTCTGAACATTCCGGAACTCTTTTTTTTTTTTTTTTTTTTTTTATTAATATTTTTGGATGGACAGAAACATTAATAAATAAATATACAACTGCAATAATCATACTGTCAGTTCTCTGTCCATTTCTAAACAAACAAACAAACTAAGACAAGCAAACAAACAACACACTAACAAACAAAAAAAAAAAAAAAAAAAAAAAAAAAAAAAAAAAAATTACATAAATAAATAAATAAATAAAATAAATAAAACCCAGGAGAAACAAAATAATACACCGCCTCCTGGAAAACATCAGCAAAAACAAAAACGAATAAGGGTAAAACCCCCTGGTGCAAAAAAAAAAAAAAAAAAAAAAAAAAAAAAAAAAAAAAGACAACAACCAAAATACCAATGACACATGAAATATCCCTCTAAGAGACCATTTATCATAATGTCTAAGAGACATTGTCAATGTACCGCAAAAAGGGACCCCAGACCTGCTCAAAAATATCTTCTCTTCCCTTCATTCTATACATAACCCGTTCATATGATGCCATCCTAGACATTTGTTCGGTCCATTCCTTGAAAGAACAGGGGCTGGATGACTTCCAATGCCTAAGAATTACCCTGCAACCAGTTATAAAAGCCAGACGCATCCACAATCTCTGTTTTTTTGAGAGAATGTTATCGTCAGGTAGTAGGCCCAGGACGCATATAGCTGGAGATTTAGAAAGATTAAGTTTAAAAATATCATTCACCAAGTTGATGATCCCATCCCACAAATAATCATTTTTCCGACATGTATACAACATATGAACTAGAGTCCCGACTTCCTGCTGACATTTCCAACAAATGTCCTTATCTGCGAGCTTCAACCTGACTAATTTACTGGGTGTCCAATAGTTTCTGTGAAGCAACTTGTACTGGATAAGTTGAGACTGTGTTTCAGGTGAGCAAACATACCATGATGAGATCAGCATCTTCCAACTGTCCTCTGAGATCTGGATACCCAGATCTTTCTCCCAACACCGCCTCAGTCCCCCCAAACTGGGAGCGTGTGCCTCTCTGAAGCTCCCATAAAATTTAGATGCCCTGATTCTGTTATTGTCAGGGGTTGCAAACATCTTCTGAACACTAGATGGAGGGTCTAGATTATTTTTCAAAATGGCTTTAATACAATGTCTTATTTGAAAAAACCTCCAAATTTCCCTTGGATCCAAATTGAATTCTCGTCTGATTTCTGCAAACGATTTCATGCCAGTCTGCCCAAATAGGTCCCCCATCTGATTAATACCTGTCCTAGCCCAGGCCTCCCACCAGACCGGTTTCTTACCTATTAATACTTTCTTATTATACCAAATAGAGGCTCTAGCGGTGAGATAAGGGCTGCTGTTGGTATATTGGTGAGCTCTAAGCCAGGTCTCTTGCATGAAAGACAGTACTGGATCTTTAAACGGTACTGGCCTTCCCTTCTGAGTAAGGAAGGCCTCTAAAGACGAAGGGGCCACAAGACTTTCCTCAATCCCAACCCATGATGGCTTATCAGTAGAGGAATTATGTATCTTAACTAACTGAGAGAGGGAGAAAGCATAATGATACCAGACCATCTTAGACAATGCCAACCCACCACTCTCTTTAGCAGCATATAATTTAGACCGATTGAACAATGGCTTTTTACCTGCCCACACAAAACCCTCTACACATGTATTATAAAGCTTTAGCAAATTATGTGGGACTGCTATCGGTAACATGTGAAGAAAGTACTGAAGTTTAGGGGCAATAATCATCTTCACCAAATTAATTCTGCCCAAAAGGGACAGATTTATTTTAACCCAATTCTGCAACAGCGAACGGATGTTTTGAATCACTGGGGAAATATTTACTTTCATTATGTTGTCTAAACCAGGGGTCAATTTAATCCCCAAATAAGTCAGACCCTCGGGCTTCCACTTGAAATGCCATGAACTCCTCATAACAGGCGGACACAATTTAGAAATAGGCATAGCTTCAGACTTAGACCAATTTATAGTGTATCCAGAGATTACAGAGAAAGAATCAATAATTGAGGAAATTGCAGGAACGGCCTGTTCTGGGTTAGTTGAAATCAGTAAAATATCATCTGCATACAAAAAAGTTTTATGTTCTTCTTGACCCAAATCCACCCCTCTAATTTTCTTACATTCACGTAAAGCTATGGCTAAAGGCTCCAAAAACAGAGCAAAAATGAGAGGTGATAAGGGTGAACCTTGTCTAGTACCCCGACTTAACGAAAATGAGGGTGACATTATCCCATTGGTAATAACTGTAGCCATTGGATCTGTGTATACCACCTGAATCCACTGCCTAAAAAAGGGACCGAAACCAAATCTCTTCAAGGTATGAAACAGAAAAGGATACTCAACTTTATCAAAAGCTTTCTCTGCGTCCAAAGAGAAGGCAACAACAGGGTCTAGCTTAGTCCTGCTCTTCCAGAGTATATGCAATAACCTACGTAGATTATCCGCAGAGCTTCTATTTTTCACAAAACCGACCTGATCCCTATGCACCAAATACGGAAGAACTTTTTCAAGCCTAAAAGCTAATATCTTAGAAATGATTTTTTCATCCACATTAATTAATGAAATTGGGCGATAATTCCCACAATGCTGTGGGTCTTTCCCTTTTTTATGTAATAACGTGATCACTGCCGATCGCATACTAAACGGTAGTCTCCCTCTTTGAAACGCATCTTGATATACCGACAGTAGTCTTGGAGCTAGTTCGTCCACAAACACCTTATAAAAATCTGATGGAAATCCATCATTACCTGGAGATTTACCCACTCTAAGGCTGCCGATTGCCTGCTTAACTTCAATTAATGTAATCTTACCTTCTAATATACTTCTTTGATCTTCCGACAGGCTGGGAATTTTAATAGAAGAGAAGAAATCTGACAGCCTCTGTTCCTCCACCAGTCCATTAGAAGTGTACAGCTCCTGATAATATTTAGTAAAAATATCATTTATTTCTTTTTTACTAGTAGTCAACTTATTATTATTACTAGGATCAAAAATAGATGGTATAAGGTTACTGGATTTTATCTGCTTAACCCTGTGTGCCAACATTTTACCTGTTCTCTCCCCTTGTTCAAAGTACTTCTGATTTAGACAAAACATTGCATATTCCACTTTTTTCTCCAATATGCTATTCATCTCAAATTTAAATTTAATTAATTTGTTCCATAAGTCCCTCTCTGGGAGCAACATATGTTGTTTTTCAAGCTCCTTGATATCCTGTTCCAACTTCATCAGCTTATCCCTCTCAGCTTTTTTAATCAAGGAGCAATATTGAATAAGGCGCCCCCTTAAATAGGCCTTAAAAGCATCCCAGGTCATTCCAACGTCGTCAATAGAGCCCTCATTGTACAACCAAAACTCCTTTATCATTTCCCTTATACATTCACAATGACCCTTATTCTTCAATATTGAGTTATTCAAGCGCCACCTAGGTGACGGTTTAATATTATCAGTGTCAGTAAGAACAAGGTCAATGGGAGCATGATCCGATATAGCAATGTTACCAATAGAGGACCCAATAGTTTGACTTGCCAAAGAACGGGACACCAAAAAGTAATCTATCCTGGAGTAGGTTGAGTGAGGATGCGAAAAAAAGGTATAATCTCTTTCTTGAGGATGAAGAAGTCTCCATATATCTACTAGACTCAGTTCCTCTGACATCACGTCCACCGCAGCATTTGTTGGGTCCTTGCTTAGTCCAGTACAAGAAGATTTATCCAATAAGACATCCCTGACCCGGTTAAAATCTCCCCCAATTACAATGTGTGTGTTACCTATAGTCCGCACCATGTTACAGACTTCATGAAAAAATTGTGGCTGAGGAGAATTAGGAGCATATATATTGACCAATGTCATTTTCCGCCCCTGTAAACATGCATCCAAAACCACCCATCTACCCTCCTGATCTGTATAATGCTTAAAGACCTGAAAATCCAAGTTTCTTCTAATCAATATGACCACCCCTCTTTTTCTAGCCGAAAATGCACTAAAATAAACTTGCGCCACCCAGTCTCTTTTAAGCTTTAATGATTCGGCCTCATCTAGATGGGTCTCCTGGATCAGGGCTATATCAGTCTTTTTCTGTTTCAGATATGTGAGGATTTTCTTCCTTTTAATAACATTATGACAACCCGCTATATTCCACGACACAATTTTACATAACTCCATAACACCATGTGAGCCGAATTATTATACAAATTTATCCAGAGGAATATCCCATTTACCCATATAACAACTCTTAGAGCCAGTAACATGAGACAACCCAATGATCCAAAAATTAGGTCTATACAGGACAGTTGGTACCATACCATCAAAACCAACAACAAAACCAAACACGAGAAAAGAAGGAAAAAAAAAAAAAAAAAAAAAAAACAAACAAAAAAACAAAAGAACATGAAAACATAAAAAATCGCAGGTCCGTGGCACTCAAAAAAAATTCCCAGATGGTGTCCCTCCTTACGTCTCCCCCCCCCTCAGAAGTAAACCAACCCATAGCTTATCAAATCCTCTTAATCTACATCACCCGGAATGTTAACCAAATCCAGGCCGCTTAGAAATTGCTTAGCCTCAGCTGGGTTGGAAAACTGATGATACTGGTTATCCACTGAAAAAGTCATAACAGCCGGAAAACGAAGAGAATAGCCAATCTTGTACTGTTGCAACAAGCGGCGCACCTCATCAAACTTCCTGCGTTTTTCTTGTACCTCCTGAGCGTAATCCTGGAAAAAAAGAACTCTCATGCCTTTCCAAACGATCTGCCCCTTTTTTCTGGCAGCCGCCAGCACGGACATCTTGGCTTTATCCCGTAGGAAGCGAACAATAATGTGTCTCGGTCTGGAGTCCGCAGTGGGCTTCGGAAAAGCTGGCCCCACTCGATGGATTCTATCTATTTCGTAGTAATCTCCCATCTCAATGTCCAGAGCCTCAGACAGCAGATTCTTCACATAATCCTCAATATTACTGCCTTCGGATCCTTCTCTAATACCCGATATTCTAATATTCTGGCGCCGTGAGGAACCCTCAAGCGCCGTTACTTTTTCCTGCAGCCGCTGGTTCTGTATCTTCAAGATCTTACATATTGAGCTGGCTTTAGCCTCTTCGTCCTCCAATCGAGAAATTCTTGTCTCTGTTTCATCCACTCTCACACCCAAACTGTTCACAGCTTCCTTGAGAGACTCGATACCACCTTTCACCGCCGTCATGTCTTGTGCTACCTGCTCAAGCAGAGATCTTATAGAAGTCAGCTCGGCCGCCACACCATCTTGGGAAGGACACCTGGCATCGACTCCATCAGGTGTCTCCGCCATAGTAGTTAGTGAAGTAGCCTGAGTGTTGTGTGTTTTTCCTCGCGGCATAATCGAATCGTTGCGTAAAACGTAATGATTCTTCTGACTCCTTCCACTGAATTTACCAGGGCAGATCCCAAATAAGACAAATAACCGGCTCTGACCTATTTTTAACGAGGTTTCGGGGGAAGAGGAGTGCGCGTCTCCAACTTAAGCTGCCATCTTGGGCGGGCGTACCACGTGACTCTCCCAGGCGCTCCGGAACTCTTAACATTCCGGAATTCCGAACATTCCGGAACCTTGGTGCATTCCGGAATTCCGAACATTCCGGAACCTTGGTACATTCCGGAATTCCGAACATTCCGGAACCTTGGTGCATTCCGGAACTCTGAACATTTCGGAACTCTGAACATTCCGGAATTCCGAACATTCCGGAACCTTGGTGCATTCCGGAATTCCGAACATTCCGGAACTCTGAACATTCCGGAATTCCGAACATTCCGGAACCTTGGTGCATTCCGGAACTCTGAACATTCCGGAACTCTGAACATTCCGGAATTCCGAACATTCCGGAACCTTGGTGCATTCCGGAATTCCGAACATTCCGGAACCTTGGTGCATTCCGGAACTCTGAACATTCCGGAATTCCGAACATTCCGGAACCTTGGTGCATTCCGGAACTCTGAACATTCCGGAATTCCGAACATTCCGGAACCTTGGTGCATTCCGGAATTCCGAACATTCTGGAACCTTGGTGCATTCCGGAACTCTGAACATTCCGGAATTCCGAACATTCCGGAACCTTGGTGCATTCCGGAACTCTGAACATTCCGGAACCCTGAACATTCCGGAATTCCGAACATTCCGGAACCTTGGTGCATTCCGGAACTCTGAACATTCCGGAATTCCGAACATTCCGGAACCTTGGTGCATTCCGGAATTCCGAACATTCCGGAACCTTGGTGCATTCCGGAACTCTGAACATTCCAGAATTCCGAACATTCCGGAACCTTGGTGGATTCCGGAACTCTGAACATTCCGGAACCTTGGTGCATTCCGGAACTCTGAACATTCCGGAACCTTGGTGGATTCCGGAACTCTGAACATTCCGGAACTCTGAACATTCCGGAATTCCGAACATTCCGGAACCTTGGTGCATTCCGGAACTCTGAACATTCCGCAACCTTGGTGCATTCCGGAACTCTGACCATTCCGGAATTCCGAACATTCCGGAACCTTGGTGCATTCCGGAATTCCGAACATTCCGGAACCTTGGTGCATTCCGGAATTCCGAACATTCCGGAACCTTGGTGCATTCCGGAATTCCGAACATTCCGGAACCTTGGTGCATTCCGGAATTCCGAATATTCCGGTACCATGGTGCATTCCGGAACTCTGAACATTCCGGAATTCCGAACATTCCGGAACCTTGGAGCATTCCGGAACCTTGGTGCATTCCGGAATTCCGAACATTCCGGAACCTTGGTGCATTCCGGAACTCTGAACATTCCGGAACCTTGATGGATTCCGGAACTCTGAACATTCCGGAACTCTGAACATTCCGGAACCTTGGTGCATTCCGGAACTCTGAACATTCCGGAATTCCGAACATTCCGGAATTCCGAACATTCCGGAACCTTGGTGCATTCCGGAACTCTGAACATTCCGGAATTCCGAACATTCCGGAACCTTGGTGCATTCCGGAACTCTGAACATTCCGGAACTCTGAACATTCCGGAATTCCGAACATTCCGGAACCTTGGTGCATTCCGGAACTCTGAACATTCCGGAATTCCGAACATTCCGGAACCTTGGTGCATTCCGGAATTCCGAACATTCCGGAACCTTGGTGCATTCCGGAACTCTGAACATTCCAGAATTCCGAACATTCCGGAACCTTGGTGGATTCCGGAACTCTGAACATTCCGGAACCTTGGTGCATTCCGGAACTCTGAACATTCCGGAACCTTGGTGGATTCCGGAACTCTGAACATTCCGGAACTCTGAACATTCCGGAATTCCGAACATTCCGGAACCTTGGTGCATTCCGGAACTCTGAACATTCCGCAACCTTGGTGCATTCCGGAACTCTGACCATTCCGGAATTCCGAACATTCCGGAACCTTGGTGCATTCCGGAATTCCGAACATTCCGGAACCTTGGTGCATTCCGGAATTCCGAACATTCCGGAACCTTGGTGCATTCCGGAATTCCGAATATTCCGGTACCATGGTGCATTCCGGAACTCTGAACATTCCGGAATTCCGAACATTCCGGAACCTTGGAGCATTCCGGAACCTTGGTGCATTCCGGAATTCCGAACATTCCGGAACCTTGGTGCATTCCGGAACTCTGAACATTCCGGAACCTTGATGGATTCCGGAACTCTGAACATTCCGGAACTCTGAACATTCCGGAACCTTGGTGCATTCCGGAACTCTGAACATTCCGGAACCTTGGTGCATTCCGGAACTCTGAACATTCCGGAACTCTGAACATTCCGGAATTCCGAACATTCCGGAACCTTGGTACATTCCGGAATTCCGAACATTCCGGTGCATTCCGGAATTCCGAACATTCCGGAACCTTGGTGCATTCCGGAACTCTGAACATTTCGGAACTCTGAACATTCCGGAATTCCGAACATTCCGGAACCTTGGTGCATTCCGGAATTCCGAACATTCCGGAACTCTGAACATTCCGGAATTCCGAACATTCCGGAACCTTGGTGCATTCCGGAACTCTGAACATTCCGGAACCCTGAACATTCCGGAATTCCGAACATTCCGGAACCTTGGTGCATTCCGGAATTCCGAACATTCCGGAACCTTGGTGCATTCCGGAACTCTGAACATTCCGGAATTCCGAACATTCCGGAACCTTGGTGCATTCCGGAACTCTGAACATTCCGGAATTCCGAACATTCCGGAACCTTGGTGCATTCCGGAATTCCGAACATTCTGGAACCTTGGTGCATTCCGGAACTCTGAACATTCCGGAACCTTGGTGCATTCCGGAACTCTGAACATTCCGGAACCTTGGTGCATTCCGGAACTCTGAACATTCCGGAACTCTGAACATTCCGGAATTCCGAACATTCCGGAACCTTGGTACATTCCGGAATTCCGAACATTCCGGTGCATTCCGGAATTCCGAACATTCCGGAACCTTGGTGCATTCCGGAATTCCGAACATTCCGGAACCTTGGTGCATTCCGGAACTCTGAACATTCCGGAACCTTGGTGCATTCCGGAACTCTGAACATTCCGGAACTCTGAACATTCCGGAATTCCGAACATTCCGGAACCTTGGTGCATTCCGGAACTCTGAACATTCCGCAACCTTGGTGCATTCCGGAACTCTGACCATTCCGGAATTCCGAACATTCCGGAACCTTGGTGCATTCCGGAATTCCGAACATTCCGGAACCTTGGTGCATTCCGGAATTCCGAACATTCCGGAACCTTGGTGCATTCCGGAACTCTGAACATTCCGGAACCTTGGTGCATTCCGGAACTCTGAACATTCCGGAATTCCGAACATTCCGGAACCTTGGTGCATTCCGGAATTCCGAACATTCCGGAACCTTGGTGGATTCCGGAACTCTGAACATTCCGGAACCTTGGTGCATTCCGGAACTCTGAACATTCCGGAATTCCGAACATTCCGGAACCTTGGTGCATTCCGGAATTCCGAACATTCCGGAACCTTGGTGCATTCCGGAACTCTGAACATTCCGCAACCTTGGTGCATTCCGGAACTCTGACCATTCCGGAATTCCGAACATTCCGGAACCTTGGTGCATTCCGGAATTCCGAACATTCCGGAACTCTGACCATTCCGGAATTCTGAACATTCCGGAACCTTGGTGCATTCCGGAATTCCGAACATTCCGGAACCTTGGTGCATTCCGGAATTCCGAACATTCCGGAACCTTGGTGCATTCCGGAACTCTGAACATTTCGGAACTCTGAACATTCCGGAATTCCGAACATTCCGGAACCTTGGTGCATTCCGGAATTCCGAACATTCCGGAACTCTGAACATTCCGGAATTCCGAACATTCCGGAACCTTGGTGCATTCCGGAACTCTGAACATTCCGGAACTCTGAACATTCCGGAATTCCGAACATTCCGGAACCTTGGTGCATTCCGGAATTCCGAACATTCCGGAACCTTGGTGCATTCCGGAACTCTGAACATTCCGGAATTCCGAACATTCCGGAACCTTGGTGCATTCCGGAACTCTGAACATTCCGGAATTCCGAACATTCCGGAACCTTGGTGCATTCCGGAATTCCGAACATTCTGGAACCTTGGTGCATTCCGGAACTCTGAACATTCCGGAATTCCGAACATTCCGGAACCTTGGTGGATTCCGGAACTCTGAACATTCCGGAACCTTGGTGCATTCCGGAACTCTGAACATTCCGGAACCTTGGTGCATTCCGGAACTCTGAACATTCCGGAACTCTGAACATTCCGGAATTCCGAACATTCCGGAACCTTGGTGCATTCCGGAATTCCGAACATTCCGGTGCATTCCGGAATTCCGAACATTCCGGAACCTTGGTGCATTCCGGAATTCCAAACATTCCGGAACCTTGGTGCATTCCGGAACTCTGAACATTCCGCAACCTTGGTGCATTCCGGAACTCTGACCATTCCGGAATCCCGAACATTCCGGAACCTTGGTGCATTCCGGAATTCCGAACATTCCGGAACCTTGGTGCATTCCGGAATTCCGAACATTCCGGAACCTTGGTGCATTCCGGAACTCTGAACATTCCGGAACCTTGGTGCATTCCGGAACTCTGAACATTCCGGAATTCCGAACATTCCGGAACCTTGGTGCATTCCGGAATTCCGAACATTCCGGAACCTTGGTGGATTCCGGAACTCTGAACATTCCGGAACCTTGGTGCATTCCGGAACTCTGAACATTCCGGAATTCCGAACATTCCGGAACCTTGGTGCATTCCGGAATTCCGAACATTCCGGAACCTTGGTGCATTCCGGAACTCTGAACATTCCGCAACCTTGGTGCATTCCGGAACTCTGACCATTCCGGAATTCCGAACATTCCGGAACCTTGGTGCATTCCGGAATTCCGAACATTCCGGAACCTTGGTGCATTCCGGAATTCCGAACATTCCGGAACCTTGGTGCATTCCGGAACTCTGAACATTCCGCAACCTTGGTGCATTCCGGAACTCTGACCATTCCGGAATTCCGAACATTCCGGAACCTTGGTGCATTCCGGAATTCCGAACATTCCGGAGCCTTGGTGCATTCCGGAATTCCGAACCTTGGTGCATTCCGGAATTCCGAACATTCCGGAACCTTGGTGCATTCCGGAATTCCGAACATTCCGGAACCTTGGTGCATTCCGGAACTCTGAACATTCCGGAACTCTGAACATTCCGGAATTCCGAACATTCCGGAACCTTGGTACATTCCGGAATTCCGAACATTCCGGAACCTTGGTGCATTCCGGAACTCTGAACATTCCGGAACCTTGGTGCATTCCGGAACTCTGAACATTCCGGAATTCCGAACATTCCGGAACCTTGGTGCATTCCGGAATTCCGAACATTCCGGAACCTTGGTGCATTCCGGAACTCTGAACATTCCGGAATTCCGAACATTCCGGAACCTTGGTGCATTCCGGAATTCCGAACATTCTGGAACCTTGGTGCATTCCGGAACTCTGAACATTCCGGAATTCCGAACATTCCGGAACCTTGGTGGATTCCGGAACTCTGAACATTCCGGAACCTTGGTGCATTCCGGAACTCTGAACATTCCGGAACCTTGGTGCATTCCGGAACTCTGAACATTCCGGAACTCTGAACATTCCGGAATTCCGAACATTCCGGAACCTTGGTGCATTCCGGAATTCCGAACATTCCGGAACCTTGGTGCATTCCGGAATTCCGAACATTCCGGAACCTTGGTGCATTCCGGAACTCTGAACATTCCGGAATTCCGAACATTCCGGAACCTTGGTGGATTCCGGAACTCTGAACATTCCGGAATTCCGAACATTCCGGAACCTTGGTGCATTCCGGAATTCCGAACATTCCGGAACCTTGGTGCATTCCGGAACTCTGAACATTCCGGAACTCTGAACATTCCGGAATTCCGAACATTCCGGAACCTTGGTGCATTCCGGAATTCCGAACATTCCGGAGCCTTGGTGCATTCCGGAATTCCGAACCTTGGTGCATTCCGGAATTCCGAACATTCCGGAACCTTGGTGCATTCCGGAATTCCGAACATTCCGGAACCTTGGTGCATTCCGGAACTCTGAACATTCCGGAACTCTGAACATTCCGGAATTCCGAACATTCCGGAACCTTGGTGCATTCTGGAATTCCGAACATTCCGGAACCTTGGTACATTCCGGAATTCCGAACATTCCGGAACCTTGGTGCATTCCGGAACTCTGAACATTCCGGAACCTTGGTGCATTCCGGAACTCTGAACATTCCGGAATTCCGAACATTCCGGAACCTTGGTGCATTCCGGAATTCCGAACATTCCGGAACCTTGGTGCATTCCGGAACTCTGAACATTCCGGAATTCCGAACATTCCGGAACCTTGGTGCATTCCGGAATTCCGAACATTCTGGAACCTTGGTGCATTCCGGAACTCTGAACATTCCGGAATTCCGAACATTCCGGAACCTTGGTGGATTCCGGAACTCTGAACATTCCGGAACCTTGGTGCATTCCGGAACTCTGAACATTCCGGAACCTTGGTGCATTCCGGAACTCTGAACATTCCGGAACTCTGAACATTCCGGAATTCCGAACATTCCGGAACCTTGGTGCATTCCGGAATTCCGAACATTCCGGAACCTTGGTGCATTCCGGAATTCCGAACATTCCGGAACCTTGGTGCATTCCGGAACTCTGAACATTCCGGAATTCCGAACATTCCGGAACCTTGGTGGATTCCGGAACTCTGAACATTCCGGAATTCCGAACATTCCGGAACCTTGGTGCATTCCGGAATTCCGAACATTCCGGAACCTTGGTGCATTCCGGAACTCTGAACATTCCGGAACTCTGAACATTCCGGAATTCCGAACATTCCGGAACCTTGGTGCATTCCGGAACTCTGAACATTCCGGAACTCTGAACATTCCGGAATTCCGAACATTCCGGAACCTTGGTGCATTCCGGAATTCCGAACATTCCGGAACCTTGGTGCATTCCGGAACTCTGAACATTCCGGAATTCCGAACATTCCGGAACCTTGGTGGATTCCGGAACTCTGAACATTCCGGAATTCCGAACATTCCGGAACCTTGGTGCATTCCGGAATTCCGAACATTCCGGAACCTTGGTGCATTCCGGAACTCTGAACATTCCGGAACTCTGAACATTCCGGAATTCCGAACATTCCGGAACCTTGGTGCATTCCGGAACTCTGAACATTCCGGAACTCTGAACATTCCGGAATTCCGAACATTCCGGAACCTTGGTGCATTCCGGAATTCCGAACATTCCGGAACCTTGGTGCATTCCGGAACTCTGAAAATTCCGGAACTCTGAACATTCCGGAATTCCGAACATTCCGGAACCTTGGTGCATTCCGGAACTCTGAACATTCCGGAACCTTGGTGGATTCCGGAACTCTGAACATTCCGGAACTCTGAACATTCCGGAACTCTGAACATTCCGGAACCTTGGTGCATTCCGGAACTCTGAACATTCCGGAATTCCGAACATTCCAGAACCTTGGTGCATTCCGGAATTCCGAACATTCCGGAACCTTGGTGCATTCCGGAACTCTGAACATTCCGGAATTCCGAACATTCCGGAACCTTGGTGCATTCCGGAATTCCGAACATTCCGGAACCTTGGTGCATTCCGGAACTCTGAACATTCCGGAACCTTGGTGCATTCCGGAATTCCGAACATTCCGGAACCTTGGTGCATTCCGGAATTCCGAACATTCCGGAACCTTGGTGCATTCCGGAACTCTGAACATTCCGGAACTCTGAACATTCCGGAATTCCGAACATTCCGGAACCTTGGTGCATTCCGGAATTCCGAACATTCCGGAACCTTGGTGCATTCCGGAATTCCGAACATTCCGGAACCTTGGTGCATTCCGGAACTCTGAACATTCCGGAACTCTGAACATTCCGGAATTCCGAACATTCCGGAACCTTGGTGCATTCCGGAATTCCGAACATTCCGGAACCTTGGTGCATTCCGGAACTCTGAACATTCCGGAATTCCGAACATTCCGGAACCTTGGTGCATTCCGGAATTCCGAACATTCCGGAACCTTGGTGCATTCCGGAATTCCGAACATTCCGGAACCTTGGTGCATTCCGGAATTCCGAACATTCCGGAACCTTGGTGCATTCCGGAACTCTGAACATTCCGGAACCTTGGTGCATTCCGGAACTCTGAACATTCCGGAATTCCGAACATTCCGGAACCTTGGTGCATTCCGGAATTCCGAACATTCCGGAACCTTGGTGGATTCCGGAACTCTGAACATTCCGGAACCTTGGTGCATTCCGGAACTCTGAACATTCCGGAATTCCGAACATTCCGGAACCTTGGTGCATTCCGGAATTCCGAACATTCCGGAACCTTGGTGCATTCCGGAACTCTGAACATTCCGCAACCTTGGTGCATTCCGGAACTCTGACCATTCCGGAATTCCGAACATTCCGGAACCTTGGTGCATTCCGGAATTCCGAACATTCCGGAACCTTGGTGCATTCCGGAATTCCGAACATTCCGGAACCTTGGTGCATTCCGGAATTCCGAACATTCCGGAACCTTGGTGCATTCCGGAACTCTGAACATTCCGCAACCTTGGTGCATTCCGGAACTCTGACCATTCCGGAATTCCGAACATTCCGGAACCTTGGTGCATTCCGGAATTCCGAACATTCCGGAGCCTTGGTCCATTCCGGAATTCCGAACCTTGGTGCATTCCGGAATTCCGAACATTCCGGAACCTTGGTGCATTCCGGAATTCCGAACATTCCGGAACCTTGGTGCATTCCGGAACTCTGAACATTCCGGAACTCTGAACATTCCGGAATTCCGAACATTCCGGAACCTTGGTGCATTCTGGAATTCCGAACATTCCGGAACCTTGGTACATTCCGGAATTCCGAACATTCCGGAACCTTGGTGCATTCCGGAACTCTGAACATTCCGGAACCTTGGTGCATTCCGGAACTCTGAACATTCCGGAATTCCGAACATTCCGGAACCTTGGTGCATTCCGGAATTCCGAACATTCCGGAACCTTGGTGCATTCCGGAACTCTGAACATTCCGGAATTCCGAACATTCCGGAACCTTGGTGCATTCCGGAATTCCGAACATTCTGGAACCTTGGTGCATTCCGGAACTCTGAACATTCCGGAATTCCGAACATTCCGGAACCTTGGTGGATTCCGGAACTCTGAACATTCCGGAACCTTGGTGCATTCCGGAACTCTGAACATTCCGGAACCTTGGTGCATTCCGGAACTCTGAACATTCCGGAACTCTGAACATTCCGGAATTCCGAACATTCCGGAACCTTGGTGCATTCCGGAATTCCGAACATTCCGGAACCTTGGTGCATTCCGGAATTCCGAACATTCCGGAACCTTGGTGCATTCCGGAACTCTGAACATTCCGGAATTCCGAACATTCCGGAACCTTGGTGGATTCCGGAACTCTGAACATTCCGGAATTCCGAACATTCCGGAACCTTGGTGCATTCCGGAATTCCGAACATTCCGGAACCTTGGTGCATTCCGGAACTCTGAACATTCCGGAACTCTGAACATTCCGGAATTCCGAACATTCCGGAACCTTGGTGCATTCCGGAACTCTGAACATTCCGGAACTCTGAACATTCCGGAATTCCGAACATTCCGGAACCTTGGTGCATTCCGGAATTCCGAACATTCCGGAACCTTGGTGCATTCCGGAATTCCGAACATTCCGGAACCTTGGTGCATTCCGGAACTCTGAACATTCCGGAATTCCGAACATTCCGGAACCTTGGTGGATTCCGGAACTCTGAACATTCCGGAATTCCGAACATTCCGGAACCTTGGTGCATTCCGGAATTCCGAACATTCCGGAACCTTGGTGCATTCCGGAACTCTGAACATTCCGGAACTCTGAACATTCCGGAATTCCGAACATTCCGGAACCTTGGTGCATTCCGGAACTCTGAACATTCCGGAACTCTGAACATTCCGGAATTCCGAACATTCCGGAACCTTGGTGCATTCCGGAATTCCGAACATTCCGGAACCTTGGTGCATTCCGGAATTCCGAACATTCCGTAACCTTGGTGCATTCCGGAACTCTGAACATTCCGGAACTCTGAACATTCCGGAATTCCGAACATTCCGGAACCTTGGTGCATTCCGGAACTCTGAACATTCCGGAACCTTGGTGGATTCCGGAACTCTGAACATTCCGGAACTCTGAACATTCCGGAACTCTGAACATTCCGGAACCTTGGTGCATTCCGGAACTCTGAACATTCCGGAATTCCGAACATTCCAGAACCTTGGTGCATTCCGGAATTCCGAACATTCCGGAACCTTGGTGCATTCCGGAACTCTGAACATTCCGGAATTCCGAACATTCCGGAACCTTGGTGCATTCCGGAATTCCGAACATTCCGGAACCTTGGTGCATTCCGGAACTCTGAACATTCCGGAACCTTGGTGCATTCCGGAATTCCGAACATTCCGGAACCTTGGTGCATTCCGGAATTCCGAACATTCCGGAACCTTGGTGCATTCCGGAACTCTGAACATTCCGGAACTCTGAACATTCCGGAATTCCGAACATTCCGGAACCTTGGTGCATTCCGGAATTCCGAACATTCCGGAACCTTGGTGCATTCCGGAATTCCGAACATTCCGGAACCTTGGTGCATTCCGGAACTCTGAACATTCCGGAACTCTGAACATTCCGGAATTCCGAACATTCCGGAACCTTGGTGCATTCCGGAATTCCGAACATTCCGGAACCTTGGTGCATTCCGGAACTCTGAACATTCCGGAATTCCGAACATTCCGGAACCTTGGTGCATTCCGGAATTCCGAACATTCCGGAACCTTGGTGCATTCCGGAATTCCGAACATTCCGGAACCTTGGTGCATTCCGGAATTCCGAACATTCCGGAACCTTGGTGCATTCCGGAACTCTGAACATTCCGGAACCTTGGTGCATTCCGGAATTCCGAACATTCCGGAACCTTGGTGCATTCCGGAACTCTGAACATTCCGGAACTCTGAACATTCCGGAATTCCGAACATTCCGGAACCTTGGTGCATTCCGGAACTCCGAACATTCCGGAACCTTGGTGGATTCCGGAACTCTGAACATTCCGGAACTCTGAACATTCCGGAACTCTGAACATTCCGGAACCTTGGTGCATTCCGGAACTCTGAACATTCCGGAATTCCGAACATTCCAGAACCTTGGTGCATTCCGGAATTCCGAACATTCCGGAACCTTGGTGCATTCCGGAACTCTGAACATTCCGGAATTCCGAACATTCCGGAACCTTGGTGCATTCCGGAATTCCGAACATTCCGGAACCTTGGTGCATTCCGGAACTCTGAACATTCCGGAACCTTGGTGCATTCCGGAATTCCGAACATTCCGGAACCTTGGTGCATTCCGGAATTCCGAACATTCCGGAACCTTGGTGCATTCCGGAACTCTGAACATTCCGGAACTCTGAACATTCCGGAATTCCGAACATTCCGGAACCTTGGTGCATTCCGGAATTCCGAACATTCCGGAACCTTGGTGCATTCCGGAACCTTGGTGCATTCCGGAACTCTGAACATTCCGGAATTCCGAACATTCCGGAACCTTGGTGCATTCCGGAATTCCGAACATTCCGGAACCTTGGTGCATTCCGGAACTCTGAACATTCCGGAATTCCGAACATTCCGGAACCTTGGTGCATTCCGGAACTCTGAACATTCCGGAACCTTGGTGCATTCCGGAATTCCGAACATTCCGGAACCTTGGTGCATTCCGGAACTCTGAACATTCCGGAATTCCGAACATTCCGGAACCTTGGTGCATTCCGGAATTCCGAACATTCCGGAACCTTTGTGCATTCCGGAACTCTGAACATTCCGGAACTCTGAACATTCCGGAACTCTGAACATTCCGGAATTCAGAACATTCCGGAACCTTGGTGCATTCCGGAACCTTGGTGCATTATGGAAATCTGAATATTCCGGAACTCTGAACATTCCGGAACTCTGAACATTCCGGAATTCCGAACATTCCGGAACCTTGGTGCATTCCGGAATTCCGAACATTCCGGAACCTTGGTGCATTCCGGAATTCCGAACATTCCGGAACCTTGGTGCATTCCGGAACTCTGAACATTCCGGAACTCTGAACATTCCGGAATTCCGAACATTCCGGAACTCTGAACATTCCGGAATTCCGAACATTCCGGAACCTTGGTGCATTCCGGAATTCCGAACATTCCGGAACCTTTGTGCATTCCGGAATTCCGAACATTCCGGAACCTTGGTGCATTCCAGAATTCTGAACATTCCGGAACCTTGGTGCATTCCGGAACTCTGAACATTCCGGAATTCCGAACATTCCGGAACCTTGGTGCATTCCGGAATTCCGAACATTCCGGAACCTTGGTGCATTCCGGAATTCCGAACATTCCGGAACCTTGGTGCATTCCGGAACTCTGAACATTCCGGAACTCTGAACATTCCGGAATTCCGAACATTCCGGAACCTTGGTGCATTCCGGAATTCCGAACATTCCGGAACCTTGGTGCATTCCGGAATTCCGAACATTCCGGAACCTTGGTGCATTCCGGAACTCTGAACATTCCGGAACTCTGAACATTCCGGAATTCCGAACATTCCGGAACCTTGGTGCATTCCAGAATTCTGAACATTCCGGAACCTTGGTGCATTCCGGAACTCTGAACATTCCGGAATTCCGAACATTCCGGAACCTTGGTGCATTCCGGAATTCCGAACATTCCGGAACCTTGGTGCATTTCGGAACCTTGGTACATTCCGGAATTCCGAACATTCCGGAACCTTGGTGCATTCCGGAACTCTGAACATTCCGGAACTCTGAACATTCCGGAATTCCGAACATTCCGGAACCTTGGTGCATTCCAGAATTCTGAACATTCCGGAACCTTGGTGCATTCCGGAACTCTGAACATTCCGGAATTCCGAACATTCCGGAACCTTGGTGCATTCCGGAATTCCGAACATTCCGGAACCTTTGTGCATTCCGGAATTCCGAACATTCCGGAACCTTGGTGCATTCCAGAATTCTGAACATTCCGGAACCTTGGTGCATTCCGGAACTCTGAACATTCCGGAATTCCGAACATTCCGGAACCTTGGTGCATTCCGGAATTCCGAACATTCCGGAACCTTTGTGCATTCCGGAATTCCGAACATTCCGGAACCTTGGTGCATTCCAGAATTCTGAACATTCCGGAACCTTGGTGCATTCCGGAACTCTGAACATTCCGGAATTCCGAACATTCCGGAACCTTGGTGCATTCCGGAATTCCGAACATTCCGGAACCTTGGTGCATTCCGGAATTCCGAACATTCCGGAACCTTGGTGCATTCCAGAATTCTGAACATTCCGGAACCTTGGTGCATTCCGGAACTCTGAACATTCCGGAATTCCGAACATTCCGGAACCTTGGTGCATTCCGGAATTCCGAACATTCCGGAACCTTGGTGCATTCCGGAATTCCGAACATTCCGGAACCTTGGTGCATTTCGGAACCTTGGTACATTCCGGAATTCCGAACATTCCGGAACCTTGGTGCATTCCGGAACTCTGAACATTCCGGAACTCTGAACATTCCGGAATTCCGAACATTCCGGAACCTTGGTGCATTCCAGAATTCTGAACATTCCGGAACCTTGGTGCATTCCGGAACTCTGAACATTCCGGAATTCCGAACATTCCGGAACCTTGGTGCATTCCGGAATTCCGAACATTCCGGAACCTTTGTGCATTCCGGAATTCCGAACATTCCGGAACCTTGGTGCATTCCAGAATTCTGAACATTCTGGAACCTTGGTGCATTCCGGAACTCTGAACATTCCGGAATTCCGAACATTCCGGAACCTTGGTGCATTCCGGAATTCCGAACATTCCGGAACCTTTGTGCATTCCGGAATTCCGAACATTCCGGAACCTTGGTGCATTCCAGAATTCTGAACATTCCGGAACCTTGGTGCATTCCGGAACTCTGAACATTCCGGAATTCCGAACATTCCGGAACCTTGGTGCATTCCGGAATTCCGAACATTCCGGAACCTTGGTGCATTCCGGAATTCCGAACATTCCGGAACCTTGGTGCATTCCAGAATTCTGAACATTCCGGAACCTTGGTGCATTCCGGAACTCTGAACATTCCGGAATTCCGAACATTCCGGAACCTTGGTGCATTCCGGAATTCCGAACATTCCGGAACCTTGGTGCATTCCGGAATTCCGAACATTCCGGAACCTTGGTGCATTCCGGAATTCCGAACATTCCGGAACCTTGGTGCATTCCGGAACTCTGAACATTCCGGAACTCTGAACATTCCGGAATTCCGAACATTCCGGAACCTTGGTGCATTCCGGAATTCCGAACATTCCGGAACCTTGGTGCATTCCAGAATTCTGAACATTCCGGAACCTTGGTGCATTCCGGAACTCTGAACATTCCGGAATTCCGAACATTCCGGAACCTTGGTGCATTCCGGAATTCCGAACATTCCGGAACCTTTGTGCATTCCGGAATTCCGAACATTCCGGAACCTTGGTGCATTCCAGAATTCTGAACATTCCGGAACCTTGGTGCATTCCGGAACTCTGAACATTCCGGAATTCCGAACATTCCGGAACCTTGGTGCATTCCGGAATTCCGAACATTCCGGAACCTTGGTGCATTCCGGAATTCCGAACATTCCGGAACCTTGGTGCATTCCGGAATTCCGAACATTCCGGAACCTTGGTGCATTCCGGAACTCTGAACATTCCGGAACTCTGAACATTCCGGAATTCCGAACATTCCGGAACCTTGGTGCATTCCGGAATTCCGAACATTCCGGAACCTTGGTGCATTCCGGAATTCCGAACATTCCGGAACCTTGGTGCATTCCGGAACTCTGAACATTCCGGAACTCTGAACATTCCGGAATTCCGAACATTCCGGAACCTTGGTGCATTCCAGAATTCTGAACATTCCGGAACCTTGGTGCATTCCGGAACTCTGAACATTCCGGAATTCCGAACATTCCGGAACCTTGGTGCATTCCGGAATTCCGAACATTCCGGAACCTTGGTGCATTCCGGAACTCTGAACATTCCGGAACTCTGAACATTCCGGAATTCCGAACATTCCGGAACCTTGGTGCATTCCGGAATTCCGAACATTCCGGAACCTTGGTGCATTCCGGAATTCCGAACATTCCGGAACCTTGGTGCATTCCGGAACTCTGAACATTCCGGAATTCCGAACATTACGGAACCTTGGTGCATTCCGGAATTCCGAACATTCCGGAACCTTGGTGCATTCCGGAACTCTGAACATTCCGGAACTCTGAACATTCCGGAATTCCGAACATTCCGGAACCTTGGTGCATTCCGGAATTCCGAACATTCCGGAACCTTGGTGCATTCCGGAATTCCGAACATTCCGGAACCTTGGTGCATTCCGGAACTCTGAACATTCCGGAATTCCGAACATTACGGAACCTTGGTGCATTCCGGAATTCCGAACATTCCGGAACCTTGGTGCATTCCAGAATTCTGAACATTCCGGAACCTTGGTGCATTCCGGAACTCTGAACATTCCGGAATTCCGAACATTCCGGAACCTTGGTGCATTCCGGAATTCCGAACATTCCGGAACCTTTGTGCATTCCGGAATTCCGAACATTCCGGAACCTTGGTGCATTCCAGAATTCTGAACATTCCGGAACCTTGGTGCATTCCGGAACTCTGAACATTCCGGAATTCCGAACATTCCGGAACCTTGGTGCATTCCGGAATTCCGAACATTCCGGAACCTTGGTGCATTCCGGAATTCCGAACATTCCGGAACCTTGGTGCATTCCGGAATTCCGAACATTCCGGAACCTTGGTGCATTCCGGAACTCTGAACATTCCGGAACTCTGAACATTCCGGAATTCCGAACATTCCGGAACCTTGGTGCATTCCGGAATTCCGAACATTCCGGAACCTTGGTGCATTCCGGAATTCCGAACATTCCGGAACCTTGGTGCATTCCGGAACTCTGAACATTCCGGAACTCTGAACATTCCGGAATTCCGAACATTCCGGAACCTTGGTGCATTCCAGAATTCTGAACATTCCGGAACCTTGGTGCATTCCGGAACTCTGAACATTCCGGAATTCCGAACATTCCGGAACCTTGGTGCATTCCGGAATTCCGAACATTCCGGAACCTTGGTGCATTCCGGAACTCTGAACATTCCGGAATTCCGAACATTACGGAACCTTGGTGCATTCCGGAACTCTGAACATTCCGGAATTCCGAACATTCCGGAACCTTGGTGCATTCCGGAATTCCGAACATTCCGGAACCTTTGTGCATTCCGGAACTCTGAACATTCCGGAACTCTGAACATTCCGGAATTCCGAACATTCCGGAACCTTGGTGCATTTCGGAACCTTGGTACATTCCGGAATTCCGAACATTCCGGAACCTTGGTGCATTCCGGAACTCTGAACATTCCGGAACTCTGAACATTCCGGAATTCCGAACATTCCGGAACCTTGGTGCATTCCAGAATTCTGAACATTCCGGAACCTTGGTGCATTCCGGAACTCTGAACATTCCGGAATTCCGAACATTCCGGAACCTTGGTGCATTCCGGAATTCCGAACATTCCGGAACCTTGGTGCATTCCGGAATTCCGAACATTCCGGAACCTTGGTGCATTCCGGAACTCTGAACATTCCGGAACTCTGAACATTCCGGAATTCCGAACATTCCGGAACCTTGGTGCATTCCGGAATTCCGAACATTCCGGAACCTTGGTGCATTCCGGAACTCTGAACATTCCGGAATTCCGAACATTCCGGAACCTTGGTGCATTCCGGAACTCTGAACATTCCGGAACTCTGAACATTCCGGAACTCTGAACATTCCGGAATTCAGAACATTCCGGAACCTTGGTGCATTCCGGAACCTTGGTGCATTATGGAAATCTGAATATTCCGGAACTCTGAACATTCCGGAACTCTGAACATTCCGGAATTCCGAACATTCCGGAACCTTGGTGCATTTCGGAACCTTGGTACATTCCGGAATTCCGAACATTCCGGAACCTTGGTGCATTCCGGAACTCTGAACATTCCGGAACTCTGAACATTCCGGAATTCCGAACATTCCGGAACCTTGGTGCATTCCAGAATTCTGAACATTCCGGAACCTTGGTGCATTCCGGAACTCTGAACATTCCGGAATTCCGAACATTCCGGAACCTTGGTGCATTCCGGAATTCCGAACATTCCGGAACCTTGGTGCATTCCGGAACTCTGAACATTCCGGAACTCTGAACATTCCGGAATTCCGAACATTCCGGAACCTTGGTGCATTCCGGAATTCCGAACATTCCGGAACCTTGGTGCATTCCGGAATTCCGAACATTCCGGAACCTTGGTGCATTCCGGAACTCTGAACATTCCGGAATTCCGAACATTACGGAACCTTGGTGCATTCCGGAACTCTGAACATTCCGGAATTCCGAACATTCCGGAACCTTGGTGCATTCCGGAATTCCGAACATTCCGGAACCTTTGTGCATTCCGGAACTCTGAACATTCCGGAACTCTGAACATTCCGGAACTCTGAACATTCCGGAATTCAGAACATTCCGGAACCTTGGTGCATTCCGGAACCTTGGTGCATTCCGGAAATCTGAATATTCCGGAACTCTGAACATTCCGGAACTCTGAACATTCCGGAATTCCGAACATTCCGGAACCTTGGTGCATTTCGGAACCTTGGTACATTCCGGAATTCCGAACATTCCGGAACCTTGGTGCATTCCGGAACTCTGAACATTCCGGAACTCTGAACATTCCGGAATTCCGAACATTCCGGAACCTTGGTGCATTCCAGAATTCTGAACATTCCGGAACCTTGGTGCATTCCGGAACTCTGAACATTCCGGAATTCCGAACATTCCGGAACCTTGGTGCATTCCGGAATTCCGAACATTCCGGAACCTTGGTGCATTCCGGAACTCTGAACATTCCGGAACTCTGAACATTCCGGAATTCCGAACATTCCGGAACCTTGGTGCATTCCGGAATTCCGAACATTCCGGAACCTTGGTGCATTCCGGAATTCCGAACATTCCGGAACCTTGGTGCATTCCGGAACTCTGAACATTCCGGAATTCCGAACATTACGGAACCTTGGTGCATTCCGGAACTCTGAACATTCCGGAATTCCGAACATTCCGGAACCTTGGTGCATTCCGGAATTCCGAACATTCCGGAACTCTGAACATTCCGGAATTCCGAACATTCCGGAACCTTGGTGCATTCCGGAACTCTGAACATTCCGGAACTCTGAACATTCCGGAATTCAGAACATTCCGGAACCTTGGTGCATTCCGGAACCTTGGTGCATTATGGAAATCTGAATATTCCGGAACTCTGAACATTCCGGAACTCTGAACATTCCGGAATTCCGAACATTCCGGAACCTTGGTGCATTTCGGAACCTTGGTACATTCCGGAATTCCGAACATTCCGGAACCTTGGTGCATTCCGGAACTCTGAACATTCCGGAACTCTGAACATTCCGGAATTCCGAACATTCCGGAACCTTGGTGCATTCCAGAATTCTGAACATTCCGGAACCTTGGTGCATTCCGGAACTCTGAACATTCCGGAATTCCGAACATTCCGGAACCTTGGTGCATTCCGGAATTCCGAACATTCCGGAACCTTGGTGCATTCCGGAATTCCGAACATTCCGGAACCTTGGTGCATTCCGGAACTCTGAACATTCCGGAATTCCGAACATTACGGAACCTTGGTGCATTCCGGAACTCTGAACATTCCGGAATTCCGAACATTCCGGAACCTTGGTGCATTCCGGAACCTTGGTGCATTATGGAAATCTGAATATTCCGGAACTCTGAACATTCCGGAACTCTGAACATTCCGGAATTCCGAACATTCCGGAACCTTGGTGCATTTCGGAACCTTGGTACATTCCGGAATTCCGAACATTCCGGAACCTTGGTGCATTCCGGAACTCTGAACATTCCGGAACTCTGAACATTCCGGAATTCCGAACATTCCGGAACCTTGGTGCATTCCAGAATTCTGAACATTCCGGAACCTTGGTGCATTCCGGAACTCTGAACATTCCGGAATTCCGAACATTCCGGAACCTTGGTGCATTCCAGAATTCTGAACATTCCGGAACCTTGGTGCATTCCGGAACTCTGAACATTCCGGAATTCCGAACATTCCGGAACCTTGGTGCATTCCGGAATTCCGAACATTCCGGAACCTTGGTGCATTCCGGAACTCTGAACATTCCGGAACTCTGAACATTCCGGAATTCCGAACATTCCGGAACCTTGGTGCATTCCGGAATTCCGAACATTCCGGAACCTTGGTGCATTCCGGAATTCCGAACATTCCGGAACCTTGGTGCATTCCGGAACTCTGAACATTCCGGAATTCCGAACATTACGGAACCTTGGTGCATTCCGGAACTCTGAACATTCCGGAATTCCGAACATTCCGGAACCTTGGTGCATTCCGGAATTCCGAACATTCCGGAACCTTGGTGCATTCCGGAACTCTGAACATTCCGGAATTCCGAACATTCCGGAACCTTGGTGCATTCCGGAATTCCGAACATTCCGGAACCTTTGTGCATTCCGGAACTCTGAACATTCCGGAACTCTGAACATTCCGGAATTCCGAACATTCCGGAACCTTGGTGCATTCCGGAATTCCGAACATTCCGGAACCTTGGTACATTCCGGAATTCCGAACATTCCGGAACCTTGGTGCATTCCGGAATTCCGAACATTCCGGAACCTTGGTGCATTCCGGAACTCTGAACATTCCGGAACTCTGAACATTCCGGAATTCCGAACATTCCGGAACCTTGGTGCATTCCGGAATTCCGAACATTCCGGAACCTTGGTGCATTCCGGAATTCCGAACATTCCGGAACCTTGGTGCATTCCGGAACTCTGAACATTCCGGAATTCCGAACATTCCGGAACCTTGGTGCATTCCGGAACTCTGAACATTCCGGAACTCTGAACATTCCGGAACTCTGAACATTCCGGAATTCAGAACATTCCGGAACCTTGGTGCATTCCGGAACCTTGGTGCATTATGGAAATCTGAATATTCCGGAACTCCGAACATTACGGAACCTTGGTGCATTCCGGAATTCCGAACATTCCGGAACCTTGGTACATTCCGGAATTCCGAACATTCCGGAACCTTGGTGCATTCCGGAACTCTGAACATTCCGGAACTGTGAACATTCCGGAATTCCGAACATTCCGGAACCTTGGTGCATTCCGGAATTCCGAACATTCCGGAACCTTGGTGCATTCCGGAACTCTGAACATTCCGGAACTCTGAACATTCCGGAATTCCGAACATTCCGGAACCTTGGTGCATTCCGGAATTCCGAACATTCCGGAACCTTGGTGCATTCCGGAACTCTGAACATTCCGGAATTCCGAACATTCCGGAACCTTGGTGCATTCCGGAACTCTGAACATTCCGGAATTCCGAACATTCCGGAACCTTGGTGCATTCCGGAACTCTGAACATTCCGGAACTCTGAACATTCCGGAATTCCGAACATTCCGGAACCTTGGTGCATTCCGGAACTCTGAACATTCCGGAATTCCGAACATTCCGGAACCTTGGTGCATTCCGGAACTCTGAACATTCCGGAACTCTGAACATTCCGGAATTCCGAACATTCCGGAACCTTGGTGCATTCCGGAATTCCGAACATTCCGGAACCTTGGTGCATTCCGGAACTCTGAACATTCCGGAACCTTGGTGCATTCCGGAATTCCGAACATTCCGGAACCTTGGTACATTCCGGAATTCCGAACATTCCGGAACCTTGGTGCATTCCAGAATTCTGAACATTCCGGAACTCTGAACATTCCGGAATTCCGAACATTCCGGAACCTTGGTGCATTCCGGAATTCCGAACATTCCGGAACCTTGGTGCATTCCGGAATTCCGAACATTCCGGAACCTTGGTGCATTCCGGAACTCTGAACATTCCGGAACTCTGAACATTCCGGAATTCCGAACATTCCGGAACCTTGGTGCATTCCGGAACCTTGGTGCATTCCGGAATTCCGAACATTCCGGAACCTTGGTGCATTCCGGAACTCTGAACATTCCGGAACCTTGGTGGATTCCGGAACTCTGAACATTCCGGAACTCTGAACATTCCGGAACCTTGGTGCATTCCGGAACTCTGAACATTCCGGAATTCCGAACATTCCGGAACCTTGGTGCATTCCGGAACTCTGAACATTCCGGAATTCCGAACATTCCGGAACCTTGGTGCATTCCGGAATTCCGAACATTCCGGAACCTTGGTGCATTCCGGAATTCCGAACATTCCGGAACCTTGGTGCATTCCGGAACTCTGAACATTCCGGAATTCCGAACATTCCGGAATTCCGAACATTCCGGAACCTTGGTGCATTCCGGAACTCTGAACATTCCGGAATTCCGAACATTCCGGAACATTGGTGCATTCCGGAACCTTGGTACATTCCGGAATTCCGAACATTCCGGAATTCCGAACATTCCGGAATTCCGAACATTCCGGAACTCTGAACATTCCGGAATTCCGAACATTCCGGAACCTTGGTGCATTCCAGAATTCTGAACATTCCGGAACCTTGGTGCATTCCGGAACTCTGAACATTCCGGAATTCCGAACATTCCGGAACCTTGGTGCATTCCGGAATTCCGAACATTCCGGAACCTTGGTGCATTCCGGAACTCTGAACATTCCGGAACTCTGAACATTCCGGAATTCCGAACATTCCGGAACCTTGGTGCATTCCGGAATTCCGAACATTCCGGAACCTTGGTGCATTCCGGAATTCCGAACATTCCGGAACCTTGGTGCATTCCGGAACTCTGAACATTCCGGAATTCCGAACATTACGGAACCTTGGTGCATTCCGGAACTCTGAACATTCCGGAATTCCGAACATTCCGGAACCTTGGTGCATTCCGGAATTCCGAACATTCCGGAACCTTTGTGCATTCCGGAACTCTGAACATTCCGGAACTCTGAACATTCCGGAACTCTGAACATTCCGGAATTCAGAACATTCCGGAACCTTGGTGCATTCCGGAACCTTGGTGCATTATGGAAATCTGAATATTACGGAACTCTGAACATTCCGGAACTCTGAACATTCCGGAATTCCGAACATTCCGGAACCTTGGTGCATTTCGGAACCTTGGTACATTCCGGAATTCCGAACATTCCGGAACCTTGGTGCATTCCGGAATTCCGAACATTCCGGAACCTTGGTGCATTCCGGAACTCTGAACATTCCGGAATTCCGAACATTACGGAACCTTGGTGCATTCCGGAACTCTGAACATTCCGGAATTCCGAACATTCCGGAACCTTGGTGCATTCCGGAATTCCGAACATTCCGGAACCTTTGTGCATTCCGGAACTCTGAACATTCCGGAACTCTGAACATTCCGGAATTCCGAACATTCCGGAACCTTGGTGCATTTCGGAACCTTGGTACATTCCGGAATTCCGAACATTCCGGAACCTTGGTGCATTCCGGAACTCTGAACATTCCGGAACTCTGAACATTCCGGAATTCCGAACATTCCGGAACCTTGGTGCATTCCGGAATTCCGAACATTCCGGAACCTTGGTGCATTCCGGAATTCCGAACATTCCGGAACCTTGGTGCATTCCGGAACTCTGAACATTCCGGAATTCCGAACATTCCGGAACCTTGGTGCATTCCGGAACTCTGAACATTCCGGAACTCTGAACATTCCGGAACTCTGAACATTCCGGAATTCAGAACATTCCGGAACCTTGGTGCATTCCGGAACCTTGGTGCATTATGGAAATCTGAATATTCCGGAACTCTGAACATTCCGGAACTCTGAACATTCCGGAATTCCGAACATTCCGGAACCTTGGTGCATTTCGGAACCTTGGTACATTCCGGAATTCCGAACATTCCAGAACCTTGGTGCATTCCGGAACTCTGAACATTCCGGAACTCTGAACATTCCGGAATTCCGAACATTCCGGAACCTTGGTGCATTCCAGAATTCTGAACATTCCGGAACCTTGGTGCATTCCGGAACTCTGAACATTCCGGAATTCCGAACATTCCGGAACCTTGGTGCATTCCGGAATTCCGAACATTCCGGAACCTTGGTGCATTCCGGAACTCTGAACATTCCGGAACTCTGAACATTCCGGAATTCCGAACATTCCGGAACCTTGGTGCATTCCGGAATTCCGAACATTCCGGAACCTTGGTGCATTCCGGAATTCCGAACATTCCGGAACCTTGGTGCATTCCGGAACTCTGAACATTCCGGAATTCCGAACATTACGGAACCTTGGTGCATTCCGGAACTCTGAACATTCCGGAATTCCGAACATTCCGGAACCTTGGTGCATTCCGGAATTCCGAACATTCCGGAACCTTTGTGCATTCCGGAACTCTGAACATTCCGGAACTCTGAACATTCCGGAACTCTGAACATTCCGGAATTCAGAACATTCCGGAACCTTGGTGCATTCCGGAACCTTGGTGCATTATGGAAATCTGAATATTCCGGAACTCTGAACATTCCGGAACTCTGAACATTCCGGAATTCCGAACATTCCGGAACCTTGGTGCATTTCGGAACCTTGGTACATTCCGGAATTCCGAACATTCCGGAACCTTGGTGCATTCCGGAACTCTGAACATTCCGGAACTCTGAACATTCCGGAATTCCGAACATTCCGGAACCTTGGTGCATTCCAGAATTCTGAACATTCCGGAACCTTGGTGCATTCCGGAACTCTGAACATTCCGGAATTCCGAACATTCCGGAACCTTGGTGCATTCCGGAATTCCGAACATTCCGGAACCTTGGTGCATTCCGGAACTCTGAACATTCCGGAACTCTGAACATTCCGGAATTCCGAACATTCCGGAACCTTGGTGCATTCCGGAATTCCGAACATTCCGGAACCTTGGTGCATTCCGGAATTCCGAACATTCCGGAACCTTGGTGCATTCCGGAACTCTGAACATTCCGGAATTCCGAACATTACGGAACCTTGGTGCATTCCGGAACTCTGAACATTCCGGAATTCCGAACATTCCGGAACCTTGGTGCATTCCGGAATTCCGAACATTCCGGAACCTTTGTGCATTCCGGAACTCTGAACATTCCGGAACTCTGAACATTCCGGAATTCCGAACATTCCGGAACCTTGGTGCATTTCGGAACCTTGGTACATTCCGGAATTCCGAACATTCCGGAACCTTGGTGCATTCCGGAACTCTGAACATTCCGGAACTCTGAACATTCCGGAATTCCGAACATTCCGGAACCTTGGTGCATTCCAGAATTCTGAACATTCCGGAACCTTGGTGCATTCCGGAACTCTGAACATTCCGGAATTCCGAACATTCCGGAACCTTGGTGCATTCCGGAATTCCGAACATTCCGGAACCTTTGTGCATTCCGGAATTCCGAACATTCCGGAACCTTGGTGCATTCCGGAACTCTGAACATTCCGGAACCTTGGTGCATTCCGGAACTCTGAACATTCCGGAATTCCGAACATTCCGGAACCTTGGTGCATTCCGGAATTCCGAACATTCCGGAACCTTGGTGCATTCCGGAATTCCGAACATTCCGGAACCTTGGTGCATTCCGGAATTCCGAACATTCCGGAACCTTGGTGCATTCCGGAACTCTGAACATTCCGGAACTCTGAACATTCCGGAATTCCGAACATTCCGGAACCTTGGTGCATTCCGGAATTCCGAACATTCCGGAACCTTGGTGCATTCCGGAACTCTGAACATTCCGGAATTCCGAACATTCCGGAACCTTGGTGCATTCCGGAACTCTGAACATTCCGGAATTCCGAACATTCCGGAACCTTGGTGCATTCCGGAATTCCGAACATTCCGGAACCTTGGTGCATTCCGGAACTCTGAACATTCCGGAATTCCGAACATTCCGGAACCTTGGTGCATTCCGGAATTCCGAACATTCCGGAACCTTGGTGCATTCCGGAACTCTGAACATTCCGGAACTCTGAACATTCCGGAATTCCGAACATTCCGGAACCTTGGTGCATTCCGGAATTCCGAACATTCCGGAACCTTGGTGCATTCCGGAACTCTGAACATTCCGGAACTCTGAACATTCCGGAATTCCGAACATTCCGGAACCTTGGTGCATTCCGGAATTCCGAACATTCCGGAACCTTGGTGCATTCCGGAACTCTGAACATTCCGGAATTCCGAACATTCCGGAATTCTGAACATTCCGGAACCTTGGTGCATTCCGGAATTCCGAACATTCCGGAACCTTGGTGCATTCCGGAACTCTGAACATTCCGGAATTCCGAACATTCCGGAACCTTGGTGCATTCCGGAATTCCGAACATTCCGGAACCTTGGTGCATTCCGGAACTCTGAACATTCCGGAACTCTGAACATTCCGGAATTCCGAACATTCCGGAACCTTGGTGCATTCCGGAATTCCGAACATTCCGGAACCTTGGTGCATTCCGGAACTCTGAACATTCCGGAACCTTGGTGCATTCCGGAACTCTGAACATTCCGGAATTCCGAACATTCCGGAACCTTGGTGCATTCCGGAATTCCGAACATTCCGGAACCTTGGTACATTCCGGAATTCCGAACATTCCGGAACCTTGGTGCATTCCGGAATTCCGAACATTCCGGAACCTTGGTGCATTCCGGAATTCCGAACATTCCGGAACCTTGGTGCATTCCGGAACTCTGAACATTCCGGAATTCCGAACATTCCGGAACCTTGGTGCATTCCGGAACTCTGAACATTCCGGAATTCCGAACATTCCGGAACCTTGGTGCATTCCGGAATTCCGAACATTCCGGAACCTTGGTGCATTCCGGAATTCCGAACATTCCGGAACCTTGGTGCATTCCGGAACTCTGAACATTCCGGAATTCCGAACATTCCGGAATTCCGAACATTCCGGAACCTTGGTGCATTCCGGAACTCTGAACATTCCGGAATTCCGAACATTCCGGAACCTTGGTGCATTCCGGAACTCTGAACATTCCGGAATTCCGAACATTCCGGAATTCTGAACATTCCGGAACCTTGGTGCATTCCGGAACTCTGAACATTCCGGAATTCCGAACATTCCGGAATTCCGAACATTCCGGAACTCTGAACATTCCGGAATTCCGAACATTCCGGAACCTTGGTGCATTCCGGAACTCTGAACATTCCGGAACCTTGGTGCATTCCGGAACTCTGAACATTCCGGAATTCCGAACATTCCGGAACCTTGGTGCATTCCGGAATTCCGAACATTCCGGAACCTTGGTGCATTCCGGAACTCTGAACATTCCGGAATTCCGAACATTCCGGAACCTTGGTGCATTCCGGAATTCCGAACATTCCGGAACCTTGGTGCATTCCGGAACTCTGAACATTCCGGAACTCTGAACATTCCGGAATTCCGAACATTCCGGAACCTTGGTGCATTCCGGAATTCCGAACATTCCGGAACCTTGGTGCATTCCGGAACTCTGAACATTCCGGAACTCTGAACATTCCGGAACCTTGGTGCATTCCGGAACTCTGAACATTCCGGAATTCCGAACATTCCGGAACCTTGGTGCATTCCGGAATTCCGAACATTCCGGAACCTTGGTGCATTCCGGAACTCTGAACATTCCGGAACTCTGAACATTCCGGAATTCCGAACATTCCGGAACCTTGGTGCATTCCGGAATTCCGAACATTCCGGAACCTTGGTGCATTCCGGAACTCTGAACATTCCGGAACTCTGAACATTCCGGAATTCCGAACATTCCGGAACCTTGGTGCATTCCGGAACTCTGAACATTCCGGAATTCCGAACATTCCGGAATTCCGAACATTCCGGAACCTTGGTGCATTCCGGAATTCCGAACATTCCGGAACCTTGGTGCATTCCGGAACTCTGAACATTCCGGAATTCCGAACATTCCGGAATTCCGAACATTCCGGAACCTTGGTGCATTCCGGAACTCTGAACATTCCGGAATTCCGAACATTCCGGAACCTTGGTGCATTCCGGAACTCTGAACATTCCGGAATTCCGAACATTCCGGAACCTTGGTGCATTCCGGAATTCCGAACATTCCGGAACCTTGGTGCATTCCGGAATTCCGAACATTCCGGAACCTTGGTGCATTCCGGAACTCTGAACATTCCGGAATTCCGAACATTCCGGAATTCCGAACATTCCGGAACCTTGGTGCATTCCGGAACTCTGAACATTCCGGAATTCCGAACATTCCGGAATTCCGAACATTCCGGAACCTTGGTGCATTCCGGAATTCCGAACATTCCGGAACCTTGGTGCATTCCGGAACTCTGAACATTCCGGAATTCCGAACATTCCGGAATTCCGAACATTCCGGAACCTTGGTGCATTCCGGAATTCCGAACATTCCGGAACCTTGGTGCATTCCGGAACTCTGAACATTCCGGAACTCTGAACATTCCGGAATTCCGAACATTCCGGAACCTTGGTGCATTCCGGAATTCCGAACATTCCGGAACCTTGGTGCATTCCGGAACTCTGAACATTCCGGAATTCCGAACATTCCGGAACCTTGGTGCATTCCGGAACTCTGAACATTCCGGAATTCCGAACATTCCGGAATTCCGAACATTCCGGAACCTTGGTGCATTCCGGAACTCTGAACATTCCGGAATTCCGAACATTCCGGAATTCCGAACATTCCGGAACCTTGGTGCATTCCGGAACTCTGAACATTCCGGAATTCCGAACATTCCGGAATTCCGAACATTCCGGAACCTTGGTGCATTCCGGAATTCCGAACATTCCGGAACCTTGGTGCATTCCGGAACTCTGAACATTCCGGAACTCCGAACATTCCGGAATTCCGAACATTCCGGAACCTTGGTGCATTCCGGAATTCCGAACATTCCGGAACCTTGGTGCATTCCGGAACTCTGAACATTCCGGAACTCTGAACATTCCGGAATTCCGAACATTCCGGAACCTTGGTGCATTCCGGAATTCCGAACATTCCGGAACCTTGGTGCATTCCGGAACCTTGGTGCATTCCGGAACTCTGAACATTCCGGAATTCCGAACATTCCGGAACCTTGGTGCATTCCGGAATTCCGAACATTCCGGAACCTTGGTGCATTCCGGAACTCTGAACATTCCGGAATTCCGAACATTCCGGAATTCCGAACATTCCGGAACCTTGGTGCATTCCGGAATTCCGAACATTCCGGAACCTTGGTACATTCCGGAATTCCGAACATTCCGGAACCTTGGTGCATTCCGGAACTCTGAACATTCCGGAACTCTGAACATTCCGGAATTCCGAACATTCCGGAACCTTGGTGCATTCCGGAATTCCGAACATTCCGGAACCTTGGTGCATTCCGGAACTCTGAACATTCCGGAATTCCGAACATTCCGGAACCTTGGTGCATTCCGGAATTCCGAACATTCCGGAACCTTGGTGCATTCCGGAACTCTGAACATTCCGGAATTCCGAACATTCCGGAACCTTGGTGCATTCCGGAATTCCGAACATTCCGGAACCTTGGTGCATTCCGGAACTCTGAACATTCCGGAATTCCGAACATTCCGGAACCTTGGTGCATTCCGGAATTCCGAACATTCCGGAACCTTGGTGCATTCCGGAACTCTGAACATTCCGGAACTCTGAACATTCCGGAATTCCGAACATTCCGGAACCTTGGTGCATTCCGGAATTCCGAACATTCCGGAACCTTGGTGCATTCCGGAATTCCGAACATTCCGGAACCTTGGTGCATTCCGGAACTCTGAACATTCCGGAACTCTGAACATTCCGGAATTCCGAACATTCCGGAACCTTGGTGCATTCCGGAACTCTGAACATTCCGGAATTCCGAACATTCCGGAACCTTGGTGCATTCCGGAATTCCAAACATTCCGGAACCTTGGTGCATTCCGGAACTCTGAACATTCCGGAATTCCGAACATTCCGGAACCTTGGTGGATTCCGGAACTCTGAACATTCCGGAATCTTGGTGGATTCCGGAACTCTGAACATTCCGGAACTCTGAACATTCCGGAACCTTGGTGCATTCCGGAACTCTGAACATTCCGGAACACTGAACATTCCGGAACCTTGGTGCATTCCGGAACTCTGAACATTCCGGAATTCCGAACATTCCGGAACCTTGGTACATTCCGGAATTCCGAACATTCCGGAACCTTGGTGCATTCCGGAACTCTGAACATTCCGGAATTCCGAACATTCCGGAACCTTGGTGCATTCCGGAACTCTGAACATTCCGGAACTCTGAACATTCCGGAATTCCGAACATTCCGGAACCTTGGTGCATTCCGGAACTCTGAACATTCCGGAATTCCGAACATTCCGGAACCTTGGTGCATTCCGGAATTCCAAACATTCCGGAACCTTGGTGCATTCCGGAACTCTGAACATTCCGGAACTCTGAACATTCCGGAATTCCGAACATTCCGGAACCTTGGTGCATTCCGGAATTCCGAACATTCCGGAACCTTGGTGCATTCCGGAACTCTGAACATTCCGGAACCTTGGTGCATTCTGGAACCTTGGTGCATTCCGGAACTCTGAACATTCCGGAATTCCGAACATTCCGGAACCTTGGTGCATTCCGGAATTCCGAACATTCCGGAACCTTGGTGGATTCCGGAACTCTGAACATTCCGGAACTCTGAACATTCCGGAACCTTGGTGCATTCCGGAACTCTGAACATTCCGGAATTCCGAACATTCCGGAACCTTGGTGCATTCAGGAATTCCAAACATTCCGGAACCTTGGTGCATTCCGGAACTCTGAACATTCCGGAATTCCGAACATTCCGGAACCTTGGTGCATTCCGGAACTCTGAACATTCCGGAATTCCGAACATTCCGGAACCTTGGTGGATTCCGGAACTCTGAACATTCCGGAACCTTGGTGCATTCCGGAACTCTGAACATTCCGGAACCTTGGTGCATTCCGGAATTCCGAACATTCCGGAACCTTGGTGCATTCCGGAATTCCGAACATTCCGGAACCTTGGTGCATTCCGGAACTCTGAACATTCCGGAATTCCGAACATTCCGGAACCTTGGTGCATTCCGGAATTCCGAACATTCCGGAACCTTGGTGCATTCCGGAACTCTGAACATTCCGGAATTCCGAACATTCCGGAATTCCGAACATTCCGGAACCTTGGTGCATTCCGGAACTCTGAACATTCCGGAACTCTGAACATTCCGGAATTCCGAACATTCCGGAACCTTGGTGCATTCCGGAATTCCGAACATTCCGGAACCTTGGTGCATTCCGGAACTCTGAACATTCCGGAACTCTGAACATTCCGGAATTCCGAACATTCCGGAACCTTGCTGCATTCCGGAATTCCGAACATTCCGGAACCTTGGTACATTCCGGAATTCCGAACATTCCGGAACCTTGGTGCATTCCGGAACTCTGAACATTCCGGAACTCTGAACATTCCGGAATTCCGAACATTCCGGAACCTTGGTGCATTCCGGAATTCCGAACATTCCGGAACCTTGGTGCATTCCGGAACTCTGAACATTCCGGAACTCTGAACATTCCGGAATTCCGAACATTCCGGAACCTTGCTGCATTCCGGAATTCCGAACATTCCGGAACCTTGGTGCATTCCGGAATTCCGAACATTCCGGAACCTTGGTGCATTCCGGAACTCTGAACATTCCGGAATTCCGAACATTCCGGAACCTTGGTGCATTCCGGAATTCCGAACATTCCGGAACCTTGGTGCATTCCGGAACTCTGAACATTCCGGAATTCCGAACATTCCGGAATTCCGAACATTCCGGAACCTTGGTGCATTCCGGAACTCTGAACATTCCGGAACTCTGAACATTCCGGAATTCCGAACATTCCGGAACCTTGGTGCATTCCGGAATTCCGAACATTCCGGAACCTTGGTGCATTCCGGAACTCTGAACATTCCGGAATTCCGAACATTCCGGAACCTTGGTGCATTCCGGAATTCCGAACATTCCGGAACCTTGGTGCATTCCGGAACTCTGAACATTCCGGAATTCCGAACATTCCGGAACCTTGGTGCATTCCGGAATTCCGAACATTCCGGAACCTTGGTGCATTCCGGAACTCTGAACATTCCGGAATTCCGAACATTCCGGAACCTTGGTGCATTCCGGAACTCTGAACATTCCGGAACCTTGGTGCATTCCGGAACTCTGAACATTCCGGAATTCCGAACATTCCGGAACCTTGGTACATTCCGGAATTCCGAACATTCCGGAACCTTGGTGCATTCCGGAACTCTGAACATTCCGGAACTCTGAACATTCCGGAATTCCGAACATTCCGGAACCTTGGTGCATTCCGGAATTCCGAACATTCCGGAACCTTGGTGCATTCCGGAACTCTGAACATTCCGGAACTCTGAACATTCCGGAATTCCGAACATTCCGGAACCTTGCTGCATTCCGGAATTCCGAACATTCCGGAACCTTGGTGCATTCCGGAATTCCGAACATTCCGGAACCTTGGTGCATTCCGGAACTCTGAACATTCCGGAATTCCGAACATTCCGGAACCTTGGTGCATTCCGGAATTCCGAACATTCCGGAACCTTGGTGCATTCCGGAACTCTGAACATTCCGGAATTCCGAACATTCCGGAATTCCGAACATTCCGGAACCTTGGTGCATTCCGGAACTCTGAACATTCCGGAACTCTGAACATTCCGGAATTCCGAACATTCCGGAACCTTGGTGCATTCCGGAATTCCGAACATTCCGGAACCTTGGTGCATTCCGGAACTCTGAACATTCCGGAACTCTGAACATTCCGGAATTCCGAACATTCCGGAACCTTGGTGCATTCCGGAATTCCGAACATTCCGGAACCTTGGTGCATTCCGGAACTCTGAACATTCCGGAATTCCGAACATTCCGGAACCTTGGTGCATTCCGGAATTCCGAACATTCCGGAACCTTGGTGCATTCCGGAACTCTGAACATTCCGGAATTCCGAACATTCCGGAACCTTGGTGCATTCCGGAATTCCGAACATTCCGGAACCTTGGTGCATTCCGGAATTCCGAACATTCCGGAACCTTGGTGCATTCCGGAACTCTGAACATTCCGGAATTCCGAACATTCCGGAACCTTGGTGCATTCCGGAATTCCGAACATTCCGGAACCTTGGTGCATTCCGGAACTCTGAACATTCCGGAATTCCGAACATTCCGGAACCTTGGTGCATTCCGGAACTCTGAACATTCCGGAACCTTGGTGCATTCCGGAACTCTGAACATTCCGGAATTCCGAACATTCCGGAACCTTGGTGCATTCCGGAACTCTGAACATTCCGGAATTCCGAACATTCCGGAACCTTGGTGCATTCCGGAATTCCGAACATTCCGGAACCTTGGTGCATTCCGGAACTCTGAACATTCCGGAATTCCGAACATTCCGGAATTCCGAACATTCCGGAACCTTGGTGCATTCCGGAACTCTGAACATTCCGGAACTCTGAACATTCCGGAATTCCGAACATTCCGGAACCTTGGTGCATTCCGGAATTCCGAACATTCCGGAACCTTGGTGCATTCCGGAACTCTGAACATTCCGGAACTCTGAACATTCCGGAATTCCGAACATTCCGGAACCTTGGTGCATTCCGGAATTCCGAACATTCCGGAACCTTGGTGCATTCCGGAACTCTGAACATTCCGGAACTCTGAACATTCCGGAATTCCGAACATTCCGGAACCTTGCTGCATTCCGGAATTCCGAACATTCCGGAACCTTGGTGCATTCCGGAATTCCGAACATTCCGGAACCTTGGTGCATTCCGGAACTCTGAACATTCCGGAATTCCGAACATTCCGGAACCTTGGTGCATTCCGGAATTCCGAACATTCCGGAACCTTGGTGCATTCCGGAACTCTGAACATTCCGGAATTCCGAACATTCCGGAATTCCGAACATTCCGGAACCTTGGTGCATTCCGGAACTCTGAACATTCCGGAACTCTGAACATTCCGGAATTCCGAACATTCCGGAACCTTGGTGCATTCCGGAATTCCGAACATTCCGGAACCTTGGTGCATTCCGGAACTCTGAACATTCCGGAATTCCGAACATTCCGGAACCTTGGTGCATTCCGGAATTCCGAACATTCCGGAACCTTGGTGCATTCCGGAACTCTGAACATTCCGGAATTCCGAACATTCCGGAACCTTGGTGCATTCCGGAACTCTGAACATTCCGGAACTCTGAACATTCCGGAATTCCGAACATTCCGGAACCTTGGTGCATTCCGGAACTCTGAACATTCCGGAATTCCGAACATTCCGGAATTCCGAACATTCCGGAACCTTGGTGCATTCCGGAATTCCGAACATTCCGGAACCTTGGTGCATTCCGGAACTCTGAACATTCCGGAATTCCGAACATTACGGAACCTTGAGGCATTCCGGAACTCTGAACATTCCGGAATTCCGAACATTCCGGAACCTTGGTGCATTCCGGAATTCCGAACATTCTGGAACCTTGGTGCATTCCGGAACATTGGTGCATTCCGGAATTCCGAACATTCCGGAACCTTGGTGGATTCCGGAACTCTGAACATTCCGGAACCTTGGTGCATTCCGGAACTCTGAACATTCCGGAACCTTGGTGCATTCCGGAATTCCGAACATTCCGGAACCTTGGTGCATTCCGGAATTCCGAACATTCCGGAACCTTGGTGCATTCCGGAACTCTGAACATTCCGGAATTCCGAACATTCCGGAACCTTGGTGCATTCCGGAATTCCGAACATTCCGGAACCTTGGTGCATTCCGGAACTCTGAACATTCCGGAATTCCGAACATTCCGGAATTCCGAACATTCCGGAACCTTGGTGCATTCCGGAACTCTGAACATTCCGGAACTCTGAACATTCCGGAATTCCGAACATTCCGGAACCTTGGTGCATTCCGGAATTCCGAACATTCCGGAACCTTGGTGCATTCCGGAACTCTGAACATTCCGGAATTCCGAACATTCCGGAACCTTGGTGCATTCCGGAATTCCGAACATTCCGGAACCTTGGTGCATTCCGGAACTCTGAACATTCCGGAATTCCGAACATTCCGGAATACCGAACATTCCGGAACCTTGGTGCATTCCGGAACTCTGAACATTCCGGAATTCCGAACATTCCGGAACCTTGGTACATTCCGGAATTCCGAACATTCCGGAACCTTGGTGCATTCCGGAACTCTGAACATTCCGGAACTCTGAACATTCCGGAATTCCGAACATTCCGGAACCTTGGTGCATTCCGGAATTCCGAACATTCCGGAACCTTGGTGCATTCCGGAATTCCGAACATTCCGGAACCTTGGTGCATTCCGGAACTCTGAACATTCCGGAATTCCGAACATTCCGGAATTCCGAACATTCCGGAACCTTGGTGCATTCCGGAACTCTGAACATTCCGGAACTCTGAACATTCCGGAATTCCGAACATTCCGGAACCTTGGTGCATTCCGGAATTCCGAACATTCCGGAACCTTGGTGCATTCCGGAACTCTGAACATTCCGGAATTCCGAACATTCCGGAACCTTGGTGCATTCCGGAATTCCGAACATTCCGGAACCTTGGTGCATTCCGGAACTCTGAACATTCCGGAATTCCGAACATTCCGGAACCTTGGTGCATTCCGGAACTCTGAACATTCCGGAACCTTGGTGCATTCCGGAACTCTGAACATTCCGGAATTCCGAACATTCCGGAACCTTGGTGCATTCCGGAACTCTGAACATTCCGGAATTCCGAACATTCCGGAATTCCGAACATTCCGGAATTCCGAACATTCCGGAACCTTGGTGCATTCCGGAACTCTGAACATTCCGGAACTCTGAACATTCCGGAATTCCGAACATTCCGGAACCTTGGTGCATTCCGGAATTCCGAACATTCCGGAACCTTGGTGCATTCCGGAACTCTGAACATTCCGGAACTCTGAACATTCCGGAATTCCGAACATTCCGGAACCTTGGTGCATTCCGGAATTCCGAACATTCCGGAACCTTGGTGCATTCCGGAACTCTGAACATTCCGGAATTCCGAACATTCCGGAACCTTGGTGCATTCCGGAATTCCGAACATTCCGGAACCTTGGTGCATTCCGGAATTCCGAACATTCCGGAACCTTGGTGCATTCCGGAACTCTGAACATTCCGGAATTCCGAACATTCCGGAACCTTGGTGCATTCCGGAATTCCGAACATTCCGGAACCTTGGTGCATTCCGGAACTCTGAACATTCCGGAATTCCGAACATTCCGGAACCTTGGTGCATTCCGGAACTCTGAACATTCCGGAACCTTGGTGCATTCCGGAACTCTGAACATTCCGGAATTCCGAACATTCCGGAACCTTGGTGCATTCCGGAACTCTGAACATTCCGGAATTCCGAACATTCCGGAACCTTGGTGCATTCCGGAATTCCGAACATTCCGGAACCTTGGTGCATTCCGGAACTCTGAACATTCCGGAATTCCGAACATTCCGGAATTCCGAACATTCCGGAACCTTGGTGCATTCCGGAACTCTGAACATTCCGGAACTCTGAACATTCCGGAATTCCGAACATTCCGGAACCTTGGTGCATTCCGGAATTCCGAACATTCCGGAACCTTGGTGCATTCCGGAACTCTGAACATTCCGGAACTCTGAACATTCCGGAATTCCGAACATTCCGGAACCTTGGTGCATTCCGGAATTCCGAACATTCCGGAACCTTGGTGCATTCCGGAACTCTGAACATTCCGGAACTCTGAACATTCCGGAATTCCGAACATTCCGGAACCTTGCTGCATTCCGGAATTCCGAACATTCCGGAACCTTGGTGCATTCCGGAATTCCGAACATTCCGGAACCTTGGTGCATTCCGGAACTCTGAACATTCCGGAATTCCGAACATTCCGGAACCTTGGTGCATTCCGGAATTCCGAACATTCCGGAACCTTGGTGCATTCCGGAACTCTGAACATTCCGGAATTCCGAACATTCCGGAATTCCGAACATTCCGGAACCTTGGTGCATTCCGGAACTCTGAACATTCCGGAACTCTGAACATTCCGGAATTCCGAACATTCCGGAACCTTGGTGCATTCCGGAATTCCGAACATTCCGGAACCTTGGTGCATTCCGGAACTCTGAACATTCCGGAACTCTGAACATTCCGGAATTCCGAACATTCCGGAACCTTGGTGCATTCCGGAATTCCGAACATTCCGGAACCTTGGTGCATTCCGGAACTCTGAACATTCCGGAATTCCGAACATTCCGGAACCTTGGTGCATTCCGGAATTCCGAACATTCCGGAACCTTGGTGCATTCCGGAACTCTGAACATTCCGGAATTCCGAACATTCCGGAACCTTGGTGCATTCCGGAACTCTGAACATTCCGGAACTCTGAACATTCCGGAATTCCGAACATTCCGGAACCTTGGTGCATTCCGGAACTCTGAACATTCCGGAATTCCGAACATTCCGGAATTCCGAACATTCCGGAACCTTGGTGCATTCCGGAATTCCGAACATTCCGGAACCTTGGTGCATTCCGGAACTCTGAACATTCCGGAATTCCGAACATTACGGAACCTTGAGGCATTCCGGAACTCTGAACATTCCGGAATTCCGAACATTCCGGAACCTTGGTGCATTCCGGAATTCCGAACATTCTGGAACCTTGGTGCATTCCGGAACCTTGGTGCATTCCGGAATTCCGAACATTCCGGAACCTTGGTGGATTCCGGAACTCTGAACATTCCGGAACCTTGGTGCATTCCGGAACTCTGAACATTCCGGAACCTTGGTGCATTCCGGAATTCCGAACATTCCGGAACCTTGGTGCATTCCGGAATTCCGAACATTCCGGAACCTTGGTGCATTCCGGAACTCTGAACATTCCGGAATTCCGAACATTCCGGAACCTTGGTGCATTCCGGAATTCCGAACATTCCGGAACCTTGGTGCATTCCGGAACTCTGAACATTCCGGAATTCCGAACATTCCGGAATTCCGAACATTCCGGAACCTTGGTGCATTCCGGAACTCTGAACATTCCGGAACTCTGAACATTCCGGAATTCCGAACATTCCGGAACCTTGGTGCATTCCGGAATTCCGAACATTCCGGAACCTTGGTGCATTCCGGAACTCTGAACATTCCGGAATTCCGAACATTCCGGAACCTTGGTGCATTCCGGAATTCCGAACATTCCGGAACCTTGGTGCATTCCGGAACTCTGAACATTCCGGAACTCTGAACATTCCGGAATTCCGAACATTCCGGAACCTTGCTGCATTCCGGAATTCCGAACATTCCGGAACCTTGGTACATTCCGGAATTCCGAACATTCCGGAACCTTGGTGCATTCCGGAACTCTGAACATTCCGGAATTCCGAACATTCCGGAATTCCGAACATTCCGGAACCTTGGTGCATTCCGGAACTCTGAACATTCCGGAACTCTGAACATTCCGGAATTCCGAACATTCCGGAACCTTGGTGCATTCCGGAATTCCGAACATTCCGGAACCTTGGTGCATTCCGGAACTCTGAACATTCCGGAACTCTGAACATTCCGGAATTCCGAACATTCCGGAACCTTGGTGCATTCCGGAATTCCGAACATTCCGGAACCTTGGTGCATTCCGGAACTCTGAACATTCCGGAACTCTGAACATTCCGGAATTCCGAACATTCCGGAACCTTGCTGCATTCCGGAATTCCGAACATTCCGGAACCTTGGTGCATTCCGGAATTCCGAACATTCCGGAACCTTGGTGCATTCCGGAACTCTGAACATTCCGGAATTCCGAACATTCCGGAACCTTGGTGCATTCCGGAATTCCGAACATTCCGGAACCTTGGTGCATTCCGGAACTCTGAACATTCCGGAATTCCGAACATTCCGGAATTCCGAACATTCCGGAACCTTGGTGCATTCCGGAACTCTGAACATTCCGGAACTCTGAACATTCCGGAATTCCGAACATTCCGGAACCTTGGTGCATTCCGGAATTCCGAACATTCCGGAACCTTGGTGCATTCCGGAACTCTGAACATTCCGGAATTCCGAACATTCCGGAACCTTGGTGCATTCCGGAATTCCGAACATTCCGGAACCTTGGTGCATTCCGGAACTCTGAACATTCCGGAATTCCGAACATTCCGGAACCTTGGTGCATTCCGGAATTCCGAACATTCCGGAACCTTGGTGCATTCCGGAACTCTGAACATTCCGGAATTCCGAACATTCCGGAACCTTGGTGCATTCCGGAACTCTGAACATTCCGGAACTCTGAACATTCCGGAATTCCGAACATTCCGGAACCTTGGTGCATTCCGGAACTCTGAACATTCCGGAATTCCGAACATTCCGGAATTCCGAACATTCCGGAACCTTGGTGCATTCCGGAATTCCGAACATTCCGGAACCTTGGTGCATTCCGGAACTCTGAACATTCCGGAATTCCGAACATTACGGAACCTTGAGGCATTCCGGGACTCTGAACATTCCGGAATTCCGAACATTCCGGAACCTTGGTGCATTCCGGAATTCCGAACATTCTGGAACCTTGGTGCATTCCGGAACATTGGTGCATTCCGGAATTCCGAACATTCCGGAACCTTGGTGGATTCCGGAACTCTGAACATTCCGGAACCTTGGTGCATTCCGGAACTCTGAACATTCCGGAACCTTGGTGCATTCCGGAATTCCGAACATTCCGGAACCTTGGTGCATTCCGGAATTCCGAACATTCCGGAACCTTGGTGCATTCCGGAACTCTGAACATTCCGGAATTCCGAACATTCCGGAACCTTGGTGCATTCCGGAATTCCGAACATTCCGGAACCTTGGTGCATTCCGGAACTCTGAACATTCCGGAATTCCGAACATTCCGGAATTCCGAACATTCCGGAACCTTGGTGCATTCCGGAACTCTGAACATTCCGGAACTCTGAACATTCCGGAATTCCGAACATTCCGGAACCTTGGTGCATTCCGGAATTCCGAACATTCCGGAACCTTGGTGCATTCCGGAACTCTGAACATTCCGGAATTCCGAACATTCCGGAACCTTGGTGCATTCCGGAATTCCGAACATTCCGGAACCTTGGTGCATTCCGGAACTCTGAACATTCCGGAATTCCGAACATTCCGGAATACCGAACATTCCGGAACCTTGGTGCATTCCGGAACTCTGAACATTCCGGAATTCCGAACATTCCGGAACCTTGGTACATTCCGGAATTCCGAACATTCCGGAACCTTGGTGCATTCCGGAACTCTGAACATTCCGGAACTCTGAACATTCCGGAATTCCGAACATTCCGGAACCTTGGTGCATTCCGGAATTCCGAACATTCCGGAACCTTGGTGCATTCCGGAATTCCGAACATTCCGGAACCTTGGTGCATTCCGGAACTCTGAACATTCCGGAATTCCGAACATTCCGGAATTCCGAACATTCCGGAACCTTGGTGCATTCCGGAACTCTGAACATTCCGGAACTCTGAACATTCCGGAATTCCGAACATTCCGGAACCTTGGTGCATTCCGGAATTCCGAACATTCCGGAACCTTGGTGCATTCCGGAACTCTGAACATTCCGGAACTCTGAACATTCCGGAATTCCGAACATTCCGGAACCTTGGTGCATTCCGGAATTCCGAACATTCCGGAACCTTGGTGCATTCCGGAACTCTGAACATTCCGGAATTCCGAACATTCCGGAACCTTGGTGCATTCCGGAATTCCGAACATTCCGGAACCTTGGTGCATTCCGGAACTCTGAACATTCCGGAATTCCGAACATTCCGGAACCTTGGTGCATTCCGGAACTCTGAACATTCCGGAACCTTGGTGCATTCCGGAACTCTGAACATTCCGGAATTCCGAACATTCCGGAACCTTGGTGCATTCCGGAACTCTGAACATTCCGGAATTCCGAACATTCCGGAATTCCGAACATTCCGGAATTCCGAACATTCCGGAACCTTGGTGCATTCCGGAACTCTGAACATTCCGGAACTCTGAACATTCCGGAATTCCGAACATTCCGGAACCTTGGTGCATTCCGGAATTCCGAACATTCCGGAACCTTGGTGCATTCCGGAACTCTGAACATTCCGGAACTCTGAACATTCCGGAATTCCGAACATTCCGGAACCTTGGTGCATTCCGGAATTCCGAACATTCCGGAACCTTGGTGCATTCCGGAACTCTGAACATTCCGGAATTCCGAACATTCCGGAACCTTGGTGCATTCCGGAATTCCGAACATTCCGGAACCTTGGTGCATTCCGGAATTCCGAACATTCCGGAACCTTGGTGCATTCCGGAACTCTGAACATTCCGGAATTCCGAACATTCCGGAACCTTGGTGCATTCCGGAATTCCGAACATTCCGGAACCTTGGTGCATTCCGGAACTCTGAACATTCCGGAATTCCGAACATTCCGGAACCTTGGTGCATTCCGGAACTCTGAACATTCCGGAACCTTGGTGCATTCCGGAACTCTGAACATTCCGGAATTCCGAACATTCCGGAACCTTGGTGCATTCCGGAACTCTGAACATTCCGGAATTCCGAACATTCCGGAACCTTGGTGCATTCCGGAATTCCGAACATTCCGGAACCTTGGTGCATTCCGGAACTCTGAACATTCCGGAATTCCGAACATTCCGGAATTCCGAACATTCCGGAACCTTGGTGCATTCCGGAACTCTGAACATTCCGGAACTCTGAACATTCCGGAATTCCGAACATTCCGGAACCTTGGTGCATTCCGGAATTCCGAACATTCCGGAACCTTGGTGCATTCCGGAACTCTGAACATTCCGGAACTCTGAACATTCCGGAATTCCGAACATTCCGGAACCTTGGTGCATTCCGGAATTCCGAACATTCCGGAACCTTGGTGCATTCCGGAACTCTGAACATTCCGGAACTCTGAACATTCCGGAATTCCGAACATTCCGGAACCTTGCTGCATTCCGGAATTCCGAACATTCCGGAACCTTGGTGCATTCCGGAATTCCGAACATTCCGGAACCTTGGTGCATTCCGGAACTCTGAACATTCCGGAATTCCGAACATTCCGGAACCTTGGTGCATTCCGGAATTCCGAACATTCCGGAACCTTGGTGCATTCCGGAACTCTGAACATTCCGGAATTCCGAACATTCCGGAATTCCGAACATTCCGGAACCTTGGTGCATTCCGGAACTCTGAACATTCCGGAACTCTGAACATTCCGGAATTCCGAACATTCCGGAACCTTGGTGCATTCCGGAATTCCGAACATTCCGGAACCTTGGTGCATTCCGGAACTCTGAACATTCCGGAACTCTGAACATTCCGGAATTCCGAACATTCCGGAACCTTGGTGCATTCCGGAATTCCGAACATTCCGGAACCTTGGTGCATTCCGGAACTCTGAACATTCCGGAATTCCGAACATTCCGGAACCTTGGTGCATTCCGGAATTCCGAACATTCCGGAACCTTGGTGCATTCCGGAACTCTGAACATTCCGGAATTCCGAACATTCCGGAACCTTGGTGCATTCCGGAACTCTGAACATTCCGGAACTCTGAACATTCCGGAATTCCGAACATTCCGGAACCTTGGTGCATTCCGGAACTCTGAACATTCCGGAATTCCGAACATTCCGGAATTCCGAACATTCCGGAACCTTGGTGCATTCCGGAATTCCGAACATTCCGGAACCTTGGTGCATTCCGGAACTCTGAACATTCCGGAATTCCGAACATTACGGAACCTTGAGGCATTCCGGAACTCTGAACATTCCGGAATTCCGAACATTCCGGAACCTTGGTGCATTCCGGAATTCCGAACATTCTGGAACCTTGGTGCATTCCGGAACCTTGGTGCATTCCGGAATTCCGAACATTCCGGAACCTTGGTGGATTCCGGAACTCTGAACATTCCGGAACCTTGGTGCATTCCGGAACTCTGAACATTCCGGAACCTTGGTGCATTCCGGAATTCCGAACATTCCGGAACCTTGGTGCATTCCGGAATTCCGAACATTCCGGAACCTTGGTGCATTCCGGAACTCTGAACATTCCGGAATTCCGAACATTCCGGAACCTTGGTGCATTCCGGAATTCCGAACATTCCGGAACCTTGGTGCATTCCGGAACTCTGAACATTCCGGAATTCCGAACATTCCGGAATTCCGAACATTCCGGAACCTTGGTGCATTCCGGAACTCTGAACATTCCGGAACTCTGAACATTCCGGAATTCCGAACATTCCGGAACCTTGGTGCATTCCGGAATTCCGAACATTCCGGAACCTTGGTGCATTCCGGAACTCTGAACATTCCGGAATTCCGAACATTCCGGAACCTTGGTGCATTCCGGAATTCCGAACATTCCGGAACCTTGGTGCATTCCGGAACTCTGAACATTCCGGAACTCTGAACATTCCGGAATTCCGAACATTCCGGAACCTTGCTGCATTCCGGAATTCCGAACATTCCGGAACCTTGGTACATTCCGGAATTCCGAACATTCCGGAACCTTGGTGCATTCCGGAACTCTGAACATTCCGGAACTCTGAACATTCCGGAACCTTGGTGCATTCCGGAACTCTGAACATTCCGGAACCTTGGTGCATTCCGGAATTCCGAACATTCCGGAACCTTGGTGCATTCCGGAATTCCGAACATTCCGGAACCTTGGTGCATTCCGGAACTCTGAACATTCCGGAATTCCGAACATTCCGGAACCTTGGTGCATTCCGGAATTCCGAACATTCCGGAACCTTGGTGCATTCCGGAACTCTGAACATTCCGGAATTCCGAACATTACGGAACCTTGAGGCATTCCGGAACTCTGAACATTCCGGAATTCCGAACATTCCGGAACCTTGGTGCATTCCGGAATTCCGAACATTCTGGAACCTTGGTGCATTCCGGAACCTTGGTGCATTCCGGAATTCCGAACATTCCGGAACCTTGGTGGATTCCGGAACTCTGAACATTCCGGAACCTTGGTGCATTCCGGAACTCTGAACATTCCGGAACCTTGGTGCATTCCGGAATTCCGAACATTCCGGAACCTTGGTGCATTCCGGAATTCCGAACATTCCGGAACCTTGGTGCATTCCGGAACTCTGAACATTCCGGAATTCCGAACATTCCGGAACCTTGGTGCATTCCGGAATTCCGAACATTCCGGAACCTTGGTGCATTCCGGAACTCTGAACATTCCGGAATTCCGAACATTCCGGAATTCCGAACATTCCGGAACCTTGGTGCATTCCGGAACTCTGAACATTCCGGAACTCTGAACATTCCGGAATTCCGAACATTCCGGAACCTTGGTGCATTCCGGAATTCCGAACATTCCGGAACCTTGGTGCATTCCGGAACTCTGAACATTCCGGAATTCCGAACATTCCGGAACCTTGGTGCATTCCGGAATTCCGAACATTCTGGAACCTTGGTGCATTCCGGAACTCTGAACATTCCGGAACTCTGAACATTCCGGAATTCCGAACATTCCGGAACCTTGCTGCATTCCGGAATTCCGAACATTCCGGAACCTTGGTACATTCCGGAATTCCGAACATTCCGGAACCTTGGTGCATTCCGGAACTCTGAACATTCCGGAACTCTGAACATTCCGGAACCTTGGTGCATTCCGGAACTCTGAACATTCCGGAACCTTGGTGCATTCCGGAATTCCGAACATTCCGGAACCTTGGTGCATTCCGGAATTCCGAACATTCCGGAACCTTGGTGCATTCCGGAACTCTGAACATTCCGGAATTCCGAACATTCCGGAACCTTGGTGCATTCCGGAATTCCGAACATTCCGGAACCTTGGTGCATTCCGGAACTCTGAACATTCCGGAATTCCGAACATTCCGGAATACCGAACATTCCGGAACCTTGGTGCATTCCGGAACTCTGAACATTCCGGAACTCTGAACATTCCGGAATTCCGAACATTCCGGAACCTTGGTGCATTCCGGAATTCCGAACATTCCGGAACCTTGGTGCATTCCGGAACTCTGAACATTCCGGAACTCTGAACATTCCGGAATTCCGAACATTCCGGAACCTTGGTGCATTCCGGAATTCCGAACATTCCGGAACCTTGGTGCATTCCGGAACTCTGAACATTCCGGAACTCTGAACATTCCGGAACCTTGGTGCATTCCGGAACTCTGAACATTCCGGAATTCCGAACATTCCGGAACCTTGGTGCATTCCGGAATTCCGAACATTCCGGAACCTTGGTGCATTCCGGAACTCTGAACATTCCGGAACTCTGAACATTCCGGAACCTTGGTGCATTCCGGAACTCTGAACATTCCGGAATTCCGAACATTCCGGAACCTTGGTACATTCCGGAATTCCGAACATTCCGGAACCTTGGTGCATTCCGGAACTCTGAACATTCCGGAACTCTGAACATTCCGGAATTCCGAACATTCCGGAACCTTGGTGCATTCCGGAATTCCGAACATTCCGGAACCTTGGTGCATTCTGGAACTCTGAACATTCCGGAACTCTGAACATTCCGGAATTCCGAACATTCCGGAACCTTGCTGCATTCCGGAATTCCGAACATTCCGGAACCTTGGTGCATTCCGGAATTCCGAACATTCCGGAACCTTGGTGCATTCCGGAACTCTGAACATTCCGGAATTCCGAACATTCCGGAACCTTGGTGCATTCCGGAATTCCGAACATTCCGGAACCTTGGTGCATTCCGGAACTCTGAACATTCCGGAATTCCGAACATTCCGGAATTCCGAACATTCCGGAACCTTGGTGCATTCCGGAACTCTGAACATTCCGGAACTCTGAACATTCCGGAATTCCGAACATTCCGGAACCTTGGTGCATTCCGGAATTCCGAACATTCCGGAACCTTGGTGCATTCCGGAACTCTGAACATTCCGGAACTCTGAACATTCCGGAATTCCGAACATTCCGGAACCTTGGTGCATTCCGGAATTCCGAACATTCCGGAACCTTGGTGCATTCCGGAACTCTGAACATTCCGGAATTCCGAACATTCCGGAACCTTGGTGCATTCCGGAATTCCGAACATTCCGGAACCTTGGTGCATTCCGGAACTCTGAACATTCCGGAATTCCGAACATTCCGGAACCTTGGTGCATTCCGGAACTCTGAACATTCCGGAACCTTGGTGCATTCCGGAACTCTGAACATTCCGGAATTCCGAACATTCCGGAACCTTGGTGCATTCCGGAACTCTGAACATTCCGGAATTCCGAACATTCCGGAACCTTGGTGCATTCCGGAATTCCGAACATTCCGGAACCTTGGTGCATTCCGGAACTCTGAACATTCCGGAATTCCGAACATTCCGGAATTCCGAACATTCCGGAACCTTGGTGCATTCCGGAACTCTGAACATTCCGGAACTCTGAACATTCCGGAATTCCGAACATTCCGGAACCTTGGTGCATTCCGGAATTCCGAACATTCCGGAACCTTGGTGCATTCCGGAACTCTGAACATTCCGGAACTCTGAACATTCCGGAATTCCGAACATTCCGGAACCTTGGTGCATTCCGGAATTCCGAACATTCCGGAACCTTGGTGCATTCCGGAATTCCGAACATTCCGGAACCTTGGTGCATTCCGGAACTCTGAACATTCCGGAATTCCGAACATTCCGGAACCTTGGTGCATTCCGGAATTCCGAACATTCCGGAACCTTGGTGCATTCCGGAACTCTGAACATTCCGGAATTCCGAACATTCCGGAACCTTGGTGCATTCCGGAACTCTGAACATTCCGGAACCTTGGTGCATTCCGGAACTCTGAACATTCCGGAATTCCGAACATTCCGGAACCTTGGTGCATTCCGGAACTCTGAACATTCCGGAATTCCGAACATTCCGGAACCTTGGTGCATTCCGGAATTCCGAACATTCCGGAACCTTGGTGCATTCCGGAACTCTGAACATTCCGGAATTCCGAACATTCCGGAATTCCGAACATTCCGGAACCTTGGTGCATTCCGGAACTCTGAACATTCCGGAACTCTGAACATTCCGGAATTCCGAACATTCCGGAACCTTGGTGCATTCCGGAATTCCGAACATTCCGGAACCTTGGTGCATTCCGGAACTCTGAACATTCCGGAACTCTGAACATTCCGGAATTCCGAACATTCCGGAACCTTGGTGCATTCCGGAATTCCGAACATTCCGGAACCTTGGTGCATTCCGGAACTCTGAACATTCCGGAACTCTGAACATTCCGGAATTCCGAACATTCCGGAACCTTGCTGCATTCCGGAATTCCGAACATTCCGGAACCTTGGTGCATTCCGGAATTCCGAACATTCCGGAACCTTGGTGCATTCCGGAACTCTGAACATTCCGGAATTCCGAACATTCCGGAACCTTGGTGCATTCCGGAATTCCGAACATTCCGGAACCTTGGTGCATTCCGGAACTCTGAACATTCCGGAATTCCGAACATTCCGGAATTCCGAACATTCCGGAACCTTGGTGCATTCCGGAACTCTGAACATTCCGGAACTCTGAACATTCCGGAATTCCGAACATTCCGGAACCTTGGTGCATTCCGGAATTCCGAACATTCCGGAACCTTGGTGCATTCCGGAACTCTGAACATTCCGGAACTCTGAACATTCCGGAATTCCGAACATTCCGGAACCTTGGTGCATTCCGGAATTCCGAACATTCCGGAACCTTGGTGCATTCCGGAACTCTGAACATTCCGGAATTCCGAACATTCCGGAACCTTGGTGCATTCCGGAACTCTGAACATTCCGGAACTCTGAACATTCCGGAATTCCGAACATTCCGGAACCTTGGTGCATTCCGGAACTCTGAACATTCCGGAATTCCGAACATTCCGGAATTCCGAACATTCCGGAACCTTGGTGCATTCCGGAATTCCGAACATTCCGGAACCTTGGTGCATTCCGGAACTCTGAACATTCCGGAATTCCGAACATTACGGAACCTTGAGGCATTCCGGAACTCTGAACATTCCGGAATTCCGAACATTCCGGAACCTTGGTGCATTCCGGAATTCCGAACATTCTGGAACCTTGGTGCATTCCGGAACCTTGGTGCATTCCGGAATTCCGAACATTCCGGAACCTTGGTGGATTCCGGAACTCTGAACATTCCGGAACCTTGGTGCATTCCGGAACTCTGAACATTCCGGAACCTTGGTGCATTCCGGAATTCCGAACATTCCGGAACCTTGGTGCATTCCGGAATTCCGAACATTCCGGAACCTTGGTGCATTCCGGAACTCTGAACATTCCGGAATTCCGAACATTCCGGAACCTTGGTGCATTCCGGAATTCCGAACATTCCGGAACCTTGGTGCATTCCGGAACTCTGAACATTCCGGAATTCCGAACATTCCGGAATTCCGAACATTCCGGAACCTTGGTGCATTCCGGAACTCTGAACATTCCGGAACTCTGAACATTCCGGAATTCCGAACATTCCGGAACCTTGGTGCATTCCGGAATTCCGAACATTCCGGAACCTTGGTGCATTCCGGAACTCTGAACATTCCGGAATTCCGAACATTCCGGAACCTTGGTGCATTCCGGAATTCCGAACATTCCGGAACCTTGGTGCATTCCGGAACTCTGAACATTCCGGAACTCTGAACATTCCGGAATTCCGAACATTCCGGAACCTTGCTGCATTCCGGAATTCCGAACATTCCGGAACCTTGGTACATTCCGGAATTCCGAACATTCCGGAACCTTGGTGCATTCCGGAACTCTGAACATTCCGGAACTCTGAACATTCCGGAACCTTGGTGCATTCCGGAACTCTGAACATTCCGGAACCTTGGTGCATTCCGGAATTCCGAACATTCCGGAACCTTGGTGCATTCCGGAATTCCGAACATTCCGGAACCTTGGTGCATTCCGGAACTCTGAACATTCCGGAATTCCGAACATTCCGGAACCTTGGTGCATTCCGGAATTCCGAACATTCCGGAACCTTGGTGCATTCCGGAACTCTGAACATTCCGGAATTCCGAACATTCCGGAATACCGAACATTCCGGAACCTTGGTGCATTCCGGAACTCTGAACATTCCGGAACTCTGAACATTCCGGAATTCCGAACATTCCGGAACCTTGGTGCATTCCGGAATTCCGAACATTCCGGAACCTTGGTGCATTCCGGAACTCTGAACATTCCGGAACTCTGAACATTCCGGAATTCCGAACATTCCGGAACCTTGGTGCATTCCGGAATTCCGAACATTCCGGAACCTTGGTGCATTCCGGAACTCTGAACATTCCGGAACTCTGAACATTCCGGAACCTTGGTGCATTCCGGAACTCTGAACATTCCGGAATTCCGAACATTCCGGAACCTTGGTGCATTCCGGAATTCCGAACATTCCGGAACCTTGGTGCATTCCGGAACTCTGAACATTCCGGAACTCTGAACATTCCGGAACCTTGGTGCATTCCGGAACTCTGAACATTCCGGAATTCCGAACATTCCGGAACCTTGGTACATTCCGGAATTCCGAACATTCCGGAACCTTGGTGCATTCCGGAACTCTGAACATTCCGGAACTCTGAACATTCCGGAATTCCGAACATTCCGGAACCTTGGTGCATTCCGGAATTCCGAACATTCCGGAACCTTGGTGCATTCCGGAACTCTGAACATTCCGGAACTCTGAACATTCCGGAATTCCGAACATTCCGGAACCTTGCTGCATTCCGGAATTCCGAACATTCCGGAACCTTGGTGCATTCCGGAATTCCGAACATTCCGGAACCTTGGTGCATTCCGGAACTCTGAACATTCCGGAATTCCGAACATTCCGGAACCTTGGTGCATTCCGGAATTCCGAACATTCCGGAACCTTGGTGCATTCCGGAACTCTGAACATTCCGGAATTCCGAACATTCCGGAATTCCGAACATTCCGGAACCTTGGTGCATTCCGGAACTCTGAACATTCCGGAACTCTGAACATTCCGGAATTCCGAACATTCCGGAACCTTGGTGCATTCCGGAATTCCGAACATTCCGGAACCTTGGTGCATTCCGGAACTCTGAACATTCCGGAACTCTGAACATTCCGGAATTCCGAACATTCCGGAACCTTGGTGCATTCCGGAATTCCGAACATTCCGGAACCTTGGTGCATTCCGGAACTCTGAACATTCCGGAATTCCGAACATTCCGGAACCTTGGTGCATTCCGGAATTCCGAACATTCCGGAACCTTGGTGCATTCCGGAACTCTGAACATTCCGGAATTCCGAACATTCCGGAACCTTGGTGCATTCCGGAACTCTGAACATTCCGGAACTCTGAACATTCCGGAATTCCGAACATTCCGGAACCTTGGTGCATTCCGGAATTCCGAACATTCCGGAACCTTGGTGCATTCCGGAACTCTGAACATTCCGGAATTCCGAACATTACGGAACCTTGAGGCATTCCGGAACTCTGAACATTCCGGAATTCCGAACATTCCGGAACCTTGGTGCATTCCGGAATTCCGAACATTCTGGAACCTTGGTGCATTCCGGAACCTTGGTGCATTCCGGAATTCCGAACATTCCGGAACCTTGGTGGATTCCGGAACTCTGAACATTCCGGAACCTTGGTGCATTCCGGAACTCTGAACATTCCGGAACCTTGGTGCATTCCGGAATTCCGAACATTCCGGAACCTTGGTGCATTCCGGAATTCCGAACATTCCGGAACCTTGGTGCATTCCGGAACTCTGAACATTCCGGAATTCCGAACATTCCGGAACCTTGGTGCATTCCGGAATTCCGAACATTCCGGAACCTTGGTGCATTCCGGAACTCTGAACATTCCGGAATTCCGAACATTCCGGAATTCCGAACATTCCGGAACCTTGGTGCATTCCGGAACTCTGAACATTCCGGAACTCTGAACATTCCGGAATTCCGAACATTCCGGAACCTTGGTGCATTCCGGAATTCCGAACATTCCGGAACCTTGGTGCATTCCGGAACTCTGAACATTCCGGAATTCCGAACATTCCGGAACCTTGGTGCAATCCGGAATTCCGAACATTCCGGAACCTTGGTGCATTCCGGAACTCTGAACATTCCGGAACTCTGAACACTCCGGAATTCCGAACATTCCGGAACCTTGCTGCATTCCGGAATTCCGAACATTCCGGAACCTTGGTACATTCCGGAATTCCGAACATTCCGGAACCTTGGTGCATTCCGGAACTCTGAACATTCCGGAACTCTGAACATTCCGGATCCTTGGTGCATTCCGGAACTCTGAACATTCCGGAACCTTGGTGCATTCCGGAATTCCGAACATTCCGGAACCTTGGTGCATTCCGGAATTCCGAACATTCCGGAACCTTGGTGCATTCCGGAACTCTGAACATTCCGGAATTCCGAACATTCCGGAACCTTGGTGCATTCCGGAATTCCGAACATTCCGGAACCTTGGTGCATTCCGGAACTCTGAACATTCCGGAATTCCGAACATTCCGGAATACCGAACATTCCGGAACCTTGGTGCATTCCGGAACTCTGAACATTCCGGAACTCTGAACATTCCGGAATTCCGAACATTCCGGAACCTTGGTGCATTCCGGAATTCCGAACATTCCGGAACCTTGGTGCATTCCGGAACTCTGAACATTCCGGAACTCTGAACATTCCGGAATTCCGAACATTCCGGAACCTTGGTGCATTCCGGAATTCCGAACATTCCGGAACCTTGGTGCATTCCGGAACTCTGAACATTCCGGAACTCTGAACATTCCGGAACCTTGGTGCATTCCGGAACTCTGAACATTCCGGAATTCCGAACATTCCGGAACCTTGGTGCATTCCGGAATTCCGAACATTCCGGAACCTTGGTGCATTCCGGAACTCTGAACATTCCGGAATTCCGAACATTCCGGAATTCCGAACATTCCGGAACCTTGGTGCATTCCGGAACTCTGAACATTCCGGAACTCTGAACATTCCGGAATTCCGAACATTCCGGAACCTTGGTGCATTCCGGAACTCTGAACATTCCGGAATTCCGAACATTCCGGAACCTTGGTGCATTCCGGAATTCCGAACATTCCGGAACCTTGGTGCATTCCGGAACTCTGAACATTCCGGAACTCTGAACATTCCGGAATTCCGAACATTCCGGAACCTTGGTGCATTCCGGAACTCTGAACATTCCGGAATTCCGAACATTCCGGAATTCCGAACATTCCGGAACCTTGGTGCATTCCGGAATTCCGAACATTCCGGAACCTTGGTGCATTCCGGAACTCTGAACATTCCGGAATTCCGAACATTCCGGAACCTTGGTGCATTCCGGAATTCCGAACATTCTGGAACCTTGGTGCATTCCGGAACTCTGAACATTCCGGAATTCCGAACATTCCGGAACCTTGGTGGATTCCGGAACTCTGAACATTCCGGAACCTTGGTGCATTCCGGAATTCCGAACATTCGGAACCTTGGTGCATTCCGGAACTCTGAACATTCCGGAATTCCGAACAATCCGGAATACCGAACATTCCGGAACCTTGGTGCATTCCGGAACTCTGAACATTCCGGAACTCTGAACATTCCGGAATTCCGAACATTCCGGAACCTTGGTGCATTCCGGAATTCCGAACATTCCGGAACCTTGGTGCATTCCGGAACTCTGAACATTCCGGAACTCTGAACATTCCGGAATTCCGAACATTCCGGAACCTTGGTGCATTCCGGAATTCCGAACATTCCGGAACCTTGGTGCATTCCGGAACTCTGAACATTCCGGAACTCTGAACATTCCGGAACCTTGGTGCATTCCGGAACTCTGAACATTCCGGAATTCCGAACATTCCGGAATTCCGAACATTCCGGAACCTTGGTGCATTCCGGAATTCCGAACATTCCGGAACCTTGGTGCATTCCGGAACTCTGAACATTCCGGAATTCCGAACATTACGGAACCTTGGTGCATTCCGGAACTCTGAACATTCCGGAATTCCGAACATTCCGGAACCTTGGTGCATTCCGGAATTCCGAACATTCCGGAACCTTGGTGCATTCCGGAACTCTGAACATTCCGGAACTCTGAACATTCCGGAATTCCGAACATTCCGGAACCTTGGTGCATTCCGGAATTCCGAACATTCCGGAACCTTGGTGCATTCCGGAACTCTGAACATTCCGGAATTCCGAACATTCCGGAATTCCGAACATTCCGGAACCTTGGTGCATTCCGGAACTCTGAACATTCCGGAACTCTGAACATTCCGGAATTCCGAACATTCCGGAACCTTGGTGCATTCCGGAATTCCGAACATTCCGGAACCTTGGTGCATTCCGGAACTCTGAACATTCCGGAATTCCGAACATTCCGGAACCTTGGTGCATTCCGGAATTCCGAACATTCCGGAACCTTGGTGCATTCCGGAACTCTGAACATTCCGGAACTCTGAACATTCCGGAATTCCGAACATTCCGGAACCTTGCTGCATTCCGGAATTCCGAACATTCCGGAACCTTGGTACATTCCGGAATTCCGAACATTCCGGAACCTTGGTGCATTCCGGAACTCTGAACATTCCGGAACTCTGAACATTCCGGAACCTTGGTGCATTCCGGAACTCTGAACATTCCGGAACCTTGGTGCATTCCGGAATTCCGAACATTCCGGAACCTTGGTGCATTCCGGAATTCCGAACATTCCGGAACCTTGGTGCATTCCGGAACTCTGAACATTCCGGAATTCCGAACATTCCGGAACCTTGGTGCATTCCGGAATTCCGAACATTCCGGAACCTTGGTGCATTCCGGAACTCTGAACATTCCGGAATTCCGAACATTCCGGAATACCGAACATTCCGGAACCTTGGTGCATTCCGGAACTCTGAACATTCCGGAACTCTGAACATTCCGGAATTCCGAACATTCCGGAACCTTGGTGCATTCCGGAATTCCGAACATTCCGGAACCTTGGTGCATTCCGGAACTCTGAACATTCCGGAACTCTGAACATTCCGGAATTCCGAACATTCCGGAACCTTGGTGCATTCCGGAATTCCGAACATTCCGGAACCTTGGTGCATTCCGGAACTCTGAACATTCCGGAACTCTGAACATTCCGGAACCTTGGTGCATTCCGGAACTCTGAACATTCCGGAATTCCGAACATTCCGGAACCTTGGTGCATTCCGGAATTCCGAACATTCCGGAACCTTGGTGCATTCCGGAACTCTGAACATTCCGGAACTCTGAACATTCCGGAACCTTGGTGCATTCCGGAACTCTGAACATTCCGGAATTCCGAACATTCCGGAACCTTGGTACATTCCGGAATTCCGAACATTCCGGAACCTTGGTGCATTCCGGAACTCTGAACATTCCGGAACTCTGAACATTCCGGAATTCCGAACATTCCGGAACCTTGGTGCATTCCGGAATTCCGAACATTCCGGAACCTTGGTGCATTCCGGAACTCTGAACATTCCGGAACTCTGAACATTCCGGAATTCCGAACATTCCGGAACCTTGCTGCATTCCGGAATTCCGAACATTCCGGAACCTTGGTGCATTCCGGAATTCCGAACATTCCGGAACCTTGGTGCATTCCGGAACTCTGAACATTCCGGAATTCCGAACATTCCGGAACCTTGGTGCATTCCGGAATTCCGAACATTCCGGAACCTTGGTGCATTCCGGAACTCTGAACATTCCGGAATTCCGAACATTCCGGAATTCCGAACATTCCGGAACCTTGGTGCATTCCGGAACTCTGAACATTCCGGAACTCTGAACATTCCGGAATTCCGAACATTCCGGAACCTTGGTGCATTCCGGAATTCCGAACATTCCGGAACCTTGGTGCATTCCGGAACTCTGAACATTCCGGAACTCTGAACATTCCGGAATTCCGAACATTCCGGAACCTTGGTGCATTCCGGAATTCCGAACATTCCGGAACCTTGGTGCATTCCGGAACTCTGAACATTCCGGAATTCCGAACATTCCGGAACCTTGGTGCATTCCGGAATTCCGAACATTCCGGAACCTTGGTGCATTCCGGAACTCTGAACATTCCGGAATTCCGAACATTCCGGAACCTTGGTGCATTCCGGAACTCTGAACATTCCGGAACCTTGGTGCATTCCGGAACTCTGAACATTCCGGAATTCCGAACATTCCGGAACCTTGGTGCATTCCGGAACTCTGAACATTCCGGAATTCCGAACATTCCGGAACCTTGGTGCATTCCGGAATTCCGAACATTCCGGAACCTTGGTGCATTCCGGAACTCTGAACATTCCGGAATTCCGAACATTCCGGAATTCCGAACATTCCGGAACCTTGGTGCATTCCGGAACTCTGAACATTCCGGAACTCTGAACATTCCGGAATTCCGAACATTCCGGAACCTTGGTGCATTCCGGAATTCCGAACATTCCGGAACCTTGGTGCATTCCGGAACTCTGAACATTCCGGAATTCCGAACATTCCGGAACCTTGGTGCATTCCGGAATTCCGAACATTCCGGAACCTTGGTGCATTCCGGAACTCTGAACATTCCGGAATTCCGAACATTCCGGAACCTTGGTGCATTCCGGAACTCTGAACATTCCGGAACTCTGAACATTCCGGAATTCCGAACATTCCGGAACCTTGGTGCATTCCGGAACTCTGAACATTCCGGAATTCCGAACATTCCGGAATTCCGAACATTCCGGAACCTTGGTGCATTCCGGAATTCCGAACATTCCGGAACCTTGGTGCATTCCGGAACTCTGAACATTCCGGAATTCCGAACATTACGGAACCTTGAGGCATTCCGGAACTCTGAACATTCCGGAATTCCGAACATTCCGGAACCTTGGTGCATTCCGGAATTCCGAACATTCTGGAACCTTGGTGCATTCCGGAACCTTGGTGCATTCCGGAATTCCGAACATTCCGGAACCTTGGTGGATTCCGGAACTCTGAACATTCCGGAACCTTGGTGCATTCCGGAACTCTGAACATTCCGGAACCTTGGTGCATTCCGGAATTCCGAACATTCCGGAACCTTGGTGCATTCCGGAATTCCGAACATTCCGGAACCTTGGTGCATTCCGGAACTCTGAACATTCCGGAATTCCGAACATTCCGGAACCTTGGTGCATTCCGGAATTCCGAACATTCCGGAACCTTGGTGCATTCCGGAACTCTGAACATTCCGGAATTCCGAACATTCCGGAATTCCGAACATTCCGGAACCTTGGTGCATTCCGGAACTCTGAACATTCCGGAACTCTGAACATTCCGGAATTCCGAACATTCCGGAACCTTGGTGCATTCCGGAATTCCGAACATTCCGGAACCTTGGTGCATTCCGGAACTCTGAACATTCCGGAATTCCGAACATTCCGGAACCTTGGTGCATTCCGGAATTCCGAACATTCCGGAACCTTGGTGCATTCCGGAACTCTGAACATTCCGGAACTCTGAACATTCCGGAATTCCGAACATTCCGGAACCTTGCTGCATTCCGGAATTCCGAACATTCCGGAACCTTGGTACATTCCGGAATTCCGAACATTCCGGAACCTTGGTGCATTCCGGAACTCTGAACATTCCGGAACTCTGAACATTCCGGATCCTTGGTGCATTCCGGAACTCTGAACATTCCGGAACCTTGGTGCATTCCGGAATTCCGAACATTCCGGAACCTTGGTGCATTCCGGAATTCCGAACATTCCGGAACCTTGGTGCATTCCGGAACTCTGAACATTCCGGAATTCCGAACATTCCGGAACCTTGGTGCATTCCGGAATTCCGAACATTCCGGAACCTTGGTGCATTCCGGAACTCTGAACATTCCGGAATTCCGAACATTCCGGAATACCGAACATTCCGGAACCTTGGTGCATTCCGGAACTCTGAACATTCCGGAACTCTGAACATTCCGGAATTCCGAACATTCCGGAACCTTGGTGCATTCCGGAATTCCGAACATTCCGGAACCTTGGTGCATTCCGGAACTCTGAACATTCCGGAACTCTGAACATTCCGGAATTCCGAACATTCCGGAACCTTGGTGCATTCCGGAATTCCGAACATTCCGGAACCTTGGTGCATTCCGGAACTCTGAACATTCCGGAACTCTGAACATTCCGGAACCTTGGTGCATTCCGGAACTCTGAACATTCCGGAATTCCGAACATTCCGGAACCTTGGTGCATTCCGGAATTCCGAACATTCCGGAACCTTGGTGCATTCCGGAACTCTGAACATTCCGGAATTCCGAACATTCCGGAATTCCGAACATTCCGGAACCTTGGTGCATTCCGGAACTCTGAACATTCCGGAACTCTGAACATTCCGGAATTCCGAACATTCCGGAACCTTGGTGCATTCCGGAACTCTGAACATTCCGGAATTCCGAACATTCCGGAACCTTGGTGCATTCCGGAATTCCGAACATTCCGGAACCTTGGTGCATTCCGGAACTCTGAACATTCCGGAACTCTGAACATTCCGGAATTCCGAACATTCCGGAACCTTGGTGCATTCCGGAACTCTGAACATTCCGGAATTCCGAACATTCCGGAATTCCGAACATTCCGGAACCTTGGTGCATTCCGGAATTCCGAACATTCCGGAACCTTGGTGCATTCCGGAACTCTGAACATTCCGGAATTCCGAACATTCCGGAACCTTGGTGCATTCCGGAATTCCGAACATTCTGGAACCTTGGTGCATTCCGGAACTCTGAACATTCCGGAATTCCGAACATTCCGGAACCTTGGTGGATTCCGGAACTCTGAACATTCCGGAACCTTGGTGCATTCCGGAATTCCGAACATTCCGGAACCTTGGTGCATTCCGGAACTCTGAACATTCCGGAATTCCGAACATTCCGGAATACCGAACATTCCGGAACCTTGGTGCATTCCGGAACTCTGAACATTCCGGAACTCTGAACATTCCGGAATTCCGAACATTCCGGAACCTTGGTGCATTCCGGAATTCCGAACATTCCGGAACCTTGGTGCATTCCGGAACTCTGAACATTCCGGAACTCTGAACATTCCGGAATTCCGAACATTCCGGAACCTTGGTGCATTCCGGAATTCCGAACATTCCGGAACCTTGGTGCATTCCGGAACTCTGAACATTCCGGAACTCTGAACATTCCGGAACCTTGGTGCATTCCGGAACTCTGAACATTCCGGAATTCCGAACATTCCGGAATTCCGAACATTCCGGAACCTTGGTGCATTCCGGAATTCCGAACATTCCGGAACCTTGGTGCATTCCGGAACTCTGAACATTCCGGAATTCCGAACATTACGGAACCTTGGTGCATTCCGGAACTCTGAACATTCCGGAATTCCGAACATTCCGGAACCTTGGTGCATTCCGGAATTCCGAACATTCTGGAACCTTGGTGCATTCCGGAACTCTGAACATTCCGGAATTCCGAACATTCCGGAACCTTGGTGGATTCCGGAACTCTGAACATTCCGGAACCTTGGTGCATTCCGGAACTCTGAACATTCCGGAATTCCGAACATTCCGGAATTCCGAACATTCCGGAACCTTGGTGCATTCCGGAATTCCGAACATTCCGGAACCTTGGTGCATTCCGGAATTCCGAACATTCCGGAACCTTGGTGCATTCCGGAACTCTGAACATTCCGGAATTCCGAACATTCCGGAACCTTGGTGCATTCCGGAATTCCGAACATTCCGGAACCTTGGTGCATTCCGGAACTCTGAACATTCCGGAATTCCGAACATTCCGGAACCTTGGTGCATTCCGGAATTCCGAACATTCCGGAACCTTGGTGCATTCCGGAACTCTGAACATTCCGGAATTCCGAACATTCCGGAATTCCGAACATTCCGGAACCTTGGTGCATTCCGGAACTCTGAACATTCCGGAACTCTGAACATTCCGGAATTCCGAACATTCCGGAACCTTGGTGCATTCCGGAATTCCGAACATTCCGGAACCTTGGTGCATTCCGGAATTCCGAACATTCCGGAACCTTGGTGCATTCCGGAACTCTGAACATTCCGGAACTCTGAACATTCCGGAATTCCGAACATTCCGGAACCTTGGTGCATTCCGGAATTCCGAACATTCCGGAACCTTGGTGCATTCCGGAACTCTGAACATTCCGGAACTCTGAACATTCCGGAATTCCGAACATTCCGGAACCTTGGTGCATTCCGGAACTCTGAACATTCCGGAATTCCGAACATTCCGGAATTCCGAACATTCCGGAACCTTGGTGCATTCCGGAATTCCGAACATTCCGGAACCTTGGTGCATTCCGGAACTCTGAACATTCCGGAATTCCGAACATTACGGAACCTTGAGGCATTCCGGAACTCTGAACATTCCGGAATTCCGAACATTCCGGAACCTTGGTGCATTCCGGAATTCCGAACATTCTGGAACCTTGGTGCATTCCGGAACCTTGGTGCATTCCGGAATTCCGAACATTCCGGAACCTTGGTGCATTCCGGAATTCCGAACATTCCGGAACCTTGGTGCATTCCGGAACTCTGAACATTCCGGAATTCCGAACATTCCGGAACCTTGGTGCATTCCGGAATTCCGAACATTCCGGAACCTTGGTGCATTCCGGAACTCTGAACATTCCGGAATTCCGAACATTCCGGAACCTTGGTGCATTCCGGAATTCCGAACATTCCGGAACCTTGGTGCATTCCGGAACTCTGAACATTCCGGAATTCCGAACATTCCGGAATTCCGAACATTCCGGAACCTTGGTGCATTCCGGAACTCTGAACATTCCGGAACTCTGAACATTCCGGAACTCTGAACATTCCGGAACCTTGGTGCATTCCGGAATTCCGAACATTCCGGAACCTTGGTGCATTCCGGAACTCTGAACATTCCGGAACTCTGAACATTCCGGAATTCCGAACATTCCGGAACCTTGGTGCATTCCGGAATTCCGAACATTCCGGAACCTTGGTGCATTCCGGAACTCTGAACATTCCGGAATTCCGAACATTCCGGAACCTTGGTGCATTCCGGAATTCCGAACATTCCGGAACCTTGGTGCATTCCGGAATTCCGAACATTCCGGAACCTTGGTGCATTCCGGAACTCTGAACATTCCGGAATTCCGAACATTCCGGAACCTTGGTGCATTCCGGAATTCCGAACATTCCGGAACCTTGGTGCATTCCGGAACTCTGAACATTCCGGAATTCCGAACATTCCGGAACCTTGGTGCATTCCGGAACTCTGAACATTCCGGAACCTTGGTGCATTCCGGAACTCTGAACATTCCGGAATTCCGAACATTCCGGAACCTTGGTGCATTCCGGAACTCTGAACATTCCGGAATTCCGAACATTCCGGAACCTTGGTGCATTCCGGAATTCCGAACATTCCGGAACCTTGGTGCATTCCGGAACTCTGAACATTCCGGAATTCCGAACATTCCGGAATTCCGAACATTCCGGAACCTTGGTGCATTCCGGAACTCTGAACATTCCGGAACTCTGAACATTCCGGAATTCCGAACATTCCGGAACCTTGGTGCATTCCGGAATTCCGAACATTCCGGAACCTTGGTGCATTCCGGAACTCTGAACATTCCGGAATTCCGAACATTCCGGAACCTTGGTGCATTCCGGAATTCCGAACATTCCGGAACCTTGGTGCATTCCGGAACTCTGAACATTCCGGAATTCCGAACATTCCGGAATTCCGAACATTCCGGAACCTTGGTGCATTCCGGAACTCTGAACATTCCGGAACTCTGAACATTCCGGAATTCCGAACATTCCGGAACCTTGGTGCATTCCGGAATTCCGAACATTCCGGAACCTTGGTGCATTCCGGAACTCTGAACATTCCGGAACTCTGAACATTCCGGAATTCCGAACATTCCGGAACCTTGGTGCATTCCGGAATTCCGAACATTCCGGAACCTTGGTGCATTCCGGAACTCTGAACATTCCGGAATTCCGAACATTCCGGAACCTTGGTGCATTCCGGAATTCCGAACATTCCGGAACCTTGGTGCATTCCGGAACTCTGAACATTCCGGAATTCCGAACATTCCGGAACCTTGGTGCATTCCGGAACTCTGAACATTCCGGAACTCTGAACATTCCGGAATTCCGAACATTCCGGAACCTTGGTGCATTCCGGAACTCTGAACATTCCGGAATTCCGAACATTCCGGAATTCCGAACATTCCGGAACCTTGGTGCATTCCGGAACTCTGAACATTCCGGAATTCCGAACATTACGGAACCTTGAGGCATTCCGGAACTCTGAACATTCCGGAATTCCGAACATTCCGGAACCTTGGTGCATTCCGGAATTCCGAACATTCTGGAACCTTGGTGCATTCCGGAACCTTGGTGCATTCCGGAATTCCGAACATTCCGGAACCTTGGTGGATTCCGGAACTCTGAACATTCCGGAACCTTGGTGCATTCCGGAACTCTGAACATTCCGGAACCTTGGTGCATTCCGGAATTCCGAACATTCCGGAACCTTGGTGCATTCCGGAATTCCGAACATTCCGGAACCTTGGTGCATTCCGGAACTCTGAACATTCCGGAATTCCGAACATTCCGGAACCTTGGTGCATTCCGGAATTCCGAACATTCCGGAACCTTGGTGCATTCCGGAACTCTGAACATTCCGGAATTCCGAACATTCCGGAATTCCGAACATTCCGGAACCTTGGTGCATTCCGGAACTCTGAACATTCCGGAACTCTGAACATTCCGGAATTCCGAACATTCCGGAACCTTGGTGCATTCCGGAATTCCGAACATTCCGGAACCTTGGTGCATTCCGGAACTCTGAACATTCCGGAATTCCGAACATTCCGGAACCTTGGTGCATTCCGGAATTCCGAACATTCCGGAACCTTGGTGCATTCCGGAACTCTGAACATTCCGGAACTCTGAACATTCCGGAATTCCGAACATTCCGGAACCTTGCTGCATTCCGGAATTCCGAACATTCCGGAACCTTGGTACATTCCGGAATTCCGAACATTCCGGAACCTTGGTGCATTCCGGAACTCTGAACATTCCGGAACTCTGAACATTCCGGAACCTTGGTGCATTCCGGAACTCTGAACATTCCGGAACCTTGGTGCATTCCGGAATTCCGAACATTCCGGAACCTTGGTGCATTCCGGAACTCTGAACATTCCGGAATTCCGAACATTCCGGAACCTTGGTGCATTCCGGAATTCCGAACATTCCGGAACCTTGGTGCATTCCGGAACTCTGAACATTCCGGAATTCCGAACATTCCGGAATACCGAACATTCCGGAACCTTGGTGCATTCCGGAACTCTGAACATTCCGGAACTCTGAACATTCCGGAATTCCGAACATTCCGGAACCTTGGTGCATTCCGGAATTCCGAACATTCCGGAACCTTGGTGCATTCCGGAACTCTGAACATTCCGGAACTCTGAACATTCCGGAATTCCGAACATTCCGGAACCTTGGTGCATTCCGGAATTCCGAACATTCCGGAACCTTGGTGCATTCCGGAACTCTGAACATTCCGGAACTCTGAACATTCCGGAACCTTGGTGCATTCCGGAACTCTGAACATTCCGGAATTCCGAACATTCCGGAACCTTGGTGCATTCCGGAATTCCGAACATTCCGGAACCTTGGTGCATTCCGGAACTCTGAACATTCCGGAACTCTGAACATTCCGGAACCTTGGTGCATTCCGGAACTCTGAACATTCCGGAATTCCGAACATTCCGGAACCTTGGTACATTCCGGAATTCCGAACATTCCGGAACCTTGGTGCATTCCGGAACTCTGAACATTCCGGAACTCTGAACATTCCGGAATTCCGAACATTCCGGAACCTTGGTGCAATACGGAATTCAGAACATTCCGGAACCTTGGTGCATTCCGGAACTCTGAACATTCCGGAACTCTGAACATTCCGGAATTCCGAACATTCCGGAACCTTGCTGCATTCCGGAATTCCGAACATTCCGGAACCTTGGTGCATTCCGGAATTCCGAACATTCCGGAACCTTGGTGCATTCCGGAACTCTGAACATTCCGGAATTCCGAACATTCCGGAATTCCGAACATTCCGGAACCTTGGTGCATTCCGGAACTCTGAACATTCCGGAATTCCGAACATTCCGGAACCTTGGTGCATTCCGGAATTCCGAACATTCCGGAACCTTGGTGCATTCCGGAACTCTGAACATTCCGGAATTCCGAACATTCCGGAATTCCGAACATTCCGGAACCTTGGTGCATTCCGGAATTCCGAACATTCCGGAACCTTGGTGCATTCCGGAACTCTGAACATTCCGGAACTCTGAACATTCCGGAATTCCGAACATTCCGGAACCTTGGTGCATTCCGGAACTCTGAACATTCCGGAATTCCGAACATTCCGGAATTCCGAACATTCCGGAACCTTGGTGCATTCCGGAATTCCGAACATTCCGGAACCTTGGTGCATTCCGGAACTCTGAACATTCCGGAATTCCGAACATTACGGAACCTTGAGGCATTCCGGAACTCTGAACATTCCGGAATTCCGAACATTCCGGAACCTTGGTGCATTCCGGAATTCCGAACATTCTGGAACCTTGGTGCATTCCGGAACCTTGGTGCATTCCGGAATTCCGAACATTCCGGAACCTTGGTGGATTCCGGAACTCTGAACATTCCGGAACCTTGGTGCATTCCGGAACTCTGAACATTCCGGAACCTTGGTGCATTCCGGAATTCCGAACATTCCGGAACCTTGGTGCATTCCGGAATTCCGAACATTCCGGAACCTTGGTGCATTCCGGAACTCTGAACATTCCGGAATTCCGAACATTCCGGAACCTTGGTGCATTCCGGAATTCCGAACATTCCGGAACCTTGGTGCATTCCGGAACTCTGAACATTCCGGAATTCCGAACATTCCGGAATTCCGAACATTCCGGAACCTTGGTGCATTCCGGAACTCTGAACATTCCGGAACTCTGAACATTCCGGAATTCCGAACATTCCGGAACCTTGGTGCATTCCGGAATTCCGAACATTCCGGAACCTTGGTGCATTCCGGAACTCTGAACATTCCGGAATTCCGAACATTCCGGAACCTTGGTGCATTCCGGAATTCCGAACATTCCGGAACCTTGGTGCATTCCGGAACTCTGAACATTCCGGAACTCTGAACATTCCGGAACTCTGAACATTCCGGAACCTTGGTGCATTCCGGAACTCTGAACATTCCGGAACCTTGGTGCATTCCGGAATTCCGAACATTCCGGAACCTTGGTGCATTCCGGAATTCCGAACATTCCGGAACCTTGGTGCATTCCGGAACTCTGAACATTCCGGAATTCCGAACATTCCGGAACCTTGGTGCATTCCGGAATTCCGAACATTCCGGAACCTTGGTGCATTCCGGAATTCTGAACATTCCGGAATTCCGAACATTCCGGAATACCGAACATTCCGGAACCTTGGTGCATTCCGGAACTCTGAACATTCCGGAACTCTGAACATTCCGGAATTCCGAACATTCCGGAACCTTGGTGCATTCCGGAATTCCGAACATTCCGGAACCTTGGTGCATTCCGGAACTCTGAACATTCCGGAACTCTGAACATTCCGGAATTCCGAACATTCCGGAACCTTGGTGCATTCCGGAATTCCGAACATTCCGGAACCTTGGTGCATTCCGGAACTCTGAACATTCCGGAACTCTGAACATTCCGGAACCTTGGTGCATTCCGGAACTCTGAACATTCCGGAATTCCGAACATTCCGGAACCTTGGTGCATTCCGGAATTCCGAACATTCCGGAACCTTGGTGCATTCCGGAACTCTGAACATTCCGGAACTCTGAACATTCCGGAACCTTGGTGCATTCCGGAACTCTGAACATTCCGGAATTCCGAACATTCCGGAACCTTGGTACATTCCGGAATTCCGAACATTCCGGAACCTTGGTGCATTCCGGAACTCTGAACATTCCGGAACTCTGAACATTCCGGAATTCCGAACATTCCGGAACCTTGGTGCATTCCGGAATTCCGAACATTCCGGAACCTTGGTGCATTCCGGAACTCTGAACATTCCGGAACTCTGAACATTCCGGAATTCCGAACATTCCGGAACCTTGCTGCATTCCGGAATTCCGAACATTCCGGAACCTTGGTGCATTCCGGAATTCCGAACATTCCGGAACCTTGGTGCATTCCGGAACTCTGAACATTCCGGAATTCCGAACATTCCGGAACCTTGGTGCATTCCGGAATTCCGAACATTCCGGAACCTTGGTGCATTCCGGAACTCTGAACATTCCGGAATTCCGAACATTCCGGAATTCCGAACATTCCGGAACCTTGGTGCATTCCGGAACTCTGAACATTCCGGAACTCTGAACATTCCGGAATTCCGAACATTCCGGAACCTTGGTGCATTCCGGAATTCCGAACATTCCGGAACCTTGGTGCATTCCGGAACTCTGAACATTCCGGAACTCTGAACATTCCGGAATTCCGAACATTCCGGAACCTTGGTGCATTCCGGAATTCCGAACATTCCGGAACCTTGGTGCATTCCGGAACTCTGAACATTCCGGAATTCCGAACATTCCGGAACCTTGGTGCATTCCGGAATTCCGAACATTCCGGAACCTTGGTGCATTCCGGAATTCCGAACATTCCGGAACCTTGGTGCATTCCGGAACTCTGAACATTCCGGAATTCCGAACATTCCGGAACCTTGGTGCATTCCGGAATTCCGAACATTCCGGAACCTTGGTGCATTCCGGAACTCTGAACATTCCGGAATTCCGAACATTCCGGAACCTTGGTGCATTCCGGAACTCTGAACATTCCGGAACCTTGGTGCATTCCGGAACTCTGAACATTCCGGAATTCCGAACATTCCGGAACCTTGGTGCATTCCGGAACTCTGAACATTCCGGAATTCCGAACATTCCGGAACCTTGGTGCATTCCGGAATTCCGAACATTCCGGAACCTTGGTGCATTCCGGAACTCTGAACATTCCGGAATTCCGAACATTCCGGAATTCCGAACATTCCGGAACCTTGGTGCATTCCGGAACTCTGAACATTCCGGAACTCTGAACATTCCGGAATTCCGAACATTCCGGAACCTTGGTGCATTCCGGAATTCCGAACATTCCGGAACCTTGGTGCATTCCGGAACTCTGAACATTCCGGAACTCTGAACATTCCGGAATTCCGAACATTCCGGAACCTTGGTGCATTCCGGAATTCCGAACATTCCGGAACCTTGGTGCATTCCGGAACTCTGAACATTCCGGAATTCCGAACATTCCGGAACCTTGGTGCATTCCGGAATTCCGAACATTCCGGAACCTTGGTGCATTCCGGAACTCTGAACATTCCGGAACCTTGGTGCATTCCGGAACTCTGAACATTCCGGAATTCCGAACATTCCGGAACCTTGGTACATTCCGGAATTCCGAACATTCCGGAACCTTGGTGCATTCCGGAACTCTGAACATTCCGGAACTCTGAACATTCCGGAATTCCGAACATTCCGGAACCTTGGTGCATTCCGGAATTCCGAACATTCCGGAACCTTGGTGCATTCCGGAACTCTGAACATTCCGGAACTCTGAACATTCCGGAATTCCAAACATTCCGGAACCTTGCTGCATTCCGGAATTCCGAACATTCCGGAACCTTGGTGCATTCCGGAATTCCGAACATTCCGGAACCTTGGTGCATTCCGGAACTCTGAACATTCCGGAATTCCGAACATTCCGGAACCTTGGTGCATTCCGGAATTCCGAACATTCCGGAACCTTGGTGCATTCCGGAACTCTGAACATTCCGGAATTCCGAACATTCCGGAATTCCGAACATTCCGGAACCTTGGTGCATTCCGGAACTCTGAACATTCCGGAACTCTGAACATTCCGGAATTCCGAACATTCCGGAACCTTGGTGCATTCCGGAATTCCGAACATTCCGGAACCTTGGTGCATTCCGGAACTCTGAACATTCCGGAACTCTGAACATTCCGGAATTCCGAACATTCCGGAACCTTGGTGCATTCCGGAACTCTGAACATTCCGGAATTCCGAACATTCCGGAACCTTGGTGCATTCCGGAATTCCAAACATTGCGGAACCTTGGTGCATTCCGGAACTCTGAACATTCCGGAATTCCGAACATTCCGGAACCTTGGTGCATTCCGGAACTCTGAACATTCCGGAACTCTGAACATTCCGGAATTCCGAACATTCCGGAACCTTGGTGCATTCCGGAACTCTGAACATTCCGGAATTCCGAACATTCCGGAACCTTGGTGCATTCCGGAATTCCAAACATTCCGGAACCTTGGTGCATTCCGGAACTCTGAACATTCCGGAATCTTGGTGGATTCCGGAACTCTGAACATTCCGGAACTCTGAACATTCCGGAACCTTGGTGCATTCCGGAACTCTGAACATTCCGGAACCTTGGTGCATTCCGGAACTCTGAACATTCCGGAACCTTGGTGCATTCCGGATCTCTGAACATTCCGGAATTCCGAACATTCCGGAACCTTGGTGCATTCCGGAACTCTGAACATTCCGGAACCATGGTGCATTCCGGAATTCCGAACATTCCGGAACCTTGGTGCATTCCGGAACTCTGAACATTCCGGAATTCCGAACATTCCGGAACCTTGGTGCATTCCGGAACTCTGAACGTTCCGGAACCTTGGTACATTCCGGAATTCCGAATATTCCGGAACCTTGGTGCATTCCGGAACTCTGAACATTCCGGAATTCCGAACATTCCGGAACCTTGGTGCATTCCGGAACTCTGAACATTCCGGAACCTTGGTGGATTCCGGAACTCTGAACATTCCGGAACTCTGAACATTCCGGAACCTTGGTGCATTCCGGAACTCTGAACATTCCGGAATTCCGAACATTCCGGAACCTTGGTGCATTCCGGAACCTTGGTGCATTCCGGAACTCTGAACATTCCGGAATTCCGAACATTCCGGAACCTTGGTGCATTCCGGAACTCTGAACATTCCGGAATTCCGAACATTCCGGAACCTTGGTGCATTCCGGAATTCCAAACATTCCGGAACCTTGGTGCATTCCGGAACTCTGAACATTCCGGAATTCCGAACATTCCGGAACCTTGGTGGATTCCGGAACTCTGAACATTCCGGAATCTTGGTGGATTCCGGAACTCTGAACATTCCGGAACTCTGAACATTCCGGAACCTTGGTGCATTCCGGAACTCTGAACATTCCGGAATTCCGAACATTCCGGAACCTTGGTGCATTCCGGAACTCTGAACATTCCGGAATTCCGAACGTTCCGGAACCTTGGTGCATTCCGGAACTCTGAACATTCCGGAACTCTGAACATTCCGGAATTCCGAACATTCCGGAACCTTGGTGCATTCCGGAACTCTGAACATTCCGGAACCATGGTGCATTCCGGAATTCCGAACATTCCGGAACCTTGGTGCATTCCGGAACTCTGAACATTCCGGAATTCCGAACATTCCGGAACCTTGGTGCATTCCGGAACTCTGAACGTTCCGGAACCTTGGTACATTCCGGAATTCCGAATATTCCGGAACCTTGGTGCATTCCGGAACTCTGAACATTCCGGAACTCTGAACATTCCGGAACCTTGGTGCATTCCGGAACTCTGAACATTCCGGAATTCCGAACATTCCGGAACCTTGGTGCATTCCGGAACTCTGAACATTCCGGAACTCTGAACATTCCGGAATTCCGAACATTCCGGAACCTTGGTGCATTCCGGAACTCTGAACATTCCGGAATTCCGAACATTCCGGAACCTTGGTGCATTCCGGAATTCCAAACATTCCGGAACCTTGGTGCATTCCGGAACTCTGAACATTCCGGAATTCCGAACATTCCGGAACCTTGGTGGATTCCGGAACTCTGAACATTCCGGAATCTTGGTGGATTCCGGAACTCTGAACATTCCGGAACTCTGAACATTCCGGAACCTTGGTGCATTCCGGAACTCTGAACATTCCGGAACCTTGGTGCATTCCGGAACTCTGAACATTCCGGAACCTTGGTGCATTCCGGAATTCTGAACATTCCGGAACCTTGGTGCATTCCGTAACTCTGAACATTCCGGAACCTTGGTGCATTCCGGATCTCTGAACATTCCGGAATTCCGAACATTCCGGAACCTTGGTGCATTCCGGAACTCTGAACATTCCGGAACCATGGTGCATTCCGGAATTCCGAACATTCCGGAACCTTGGTGCATTCCGGAACTCTGAACATTCCGGAATTCCGAACATTCCGGAACCTTGGTGCATTCCGGAACTCTGAACGTTCCGGAACCTTGGTACATTCCGGAATTCCGAATATTCCGGAACCTTGGTGCATTCCGGAACTCTGAACATTCCGGAATTCCGAACATTCCGGAACCTTGGTGCATTCCGGAACTCTGAACATTCCGGAACTCTGAACATTCCGGAACTCTGAACATTCCGGAATTCCGAACATTCCGGAACCTTTGTGCATTCCGGAACTCTGAACATTCCGGAACTTTGACCATTCCGGAATTCCGAACATTCCGGAACCTTGGTGCATTCCGGAATTCCGAACATTCCGGAACCTTGGTGCATTCCGGAATTCCGAACATTCCGGAACCTTGGTGCATTCCGGAATTCCGAATATTCCGGAACCTTGGTGCATTCCGGAACTCTGAACATTCCGGAATTCCGAACATTCCGGAACCTTGGTGCATTCCGGAACTCTGAACATTCCGGAATTCCGAACATTCCGGAATCTTGGTGGATTCCGGAACTCTGAACATTCCGGAATTCCGAACATTCCGGAACCTTGGTGCATTCCGGAACTCTGAACATTCCGGAACTCTGAACATTCCGGAATTCCGAACATTCCGGAACCTTGGTGCATTCCGGAACTCTGAACATTCCGGAACCTTGGTGCATTCCGGAATTCTGAACATTCCGGAACCTTGGTGCATTCCGGAACTCTGAACATTCCGGAACCTTGGTGCATTCCGGATCTCTGAACATTCCGGAATTCCGAACATTCCGGAACCTTGGTGCATTCCGGAACTCTGAACATTCCGGAACCATGGTGCATTCCGGAATTCCGAACATTCCGGAACCTTGGTGCATTCCGGAACTCTGAACATTCCGGAATTCCGAACATTCCGGAACCTTGGTGCATTCCGGAACTCTGAACGTTCCGGAACCTTGGTACATTCCGGAATTCCGAACATTCCGGAACCTTGGTGCATTCCGGAATTCCGAACATTCCGGAACCTTGGTGCATTCCGGAACTCTGAACATTCCGGAATTCCGAACATTCCGGAACCTTGGTGCATTCCGGAGTTCCGAACATTCCGGAACCTTGGTGCATTCCGGAACTCTGAACATTCCGGAACCTTGCTGCATTCCGGAACTCTGAACATTCCGGAACTCTGAACATTCCGGAATTCCGAACATTCCGGAACCTTGGTGCATTCCGGAACTCTGAACATTCCGGAACCTTGGTGCATTCCGGAACTCTGAACATTCCGGAACCTTGGTGCATTCCGGAATTCTGAACATTCCGGAACCTTGGTGCATTCCGGAACTCTGAACATTCCGGAACCATGGTGCATTCCGGAACTCTGAACATTCCGGAACCTTGGTGCATTCCGGAACTCTGAACATTCCGGAACCTTGGTGCATTCCGGAATTCTGAACATTCCGGAACCTTGGTGCATTCCGGAACTCTGAACGTTCCGGAACCTTGGTACATTCCGGAATTCCGAATATTCCGGAACCTTGGTGCATTCCGGAACCTTGGTGCATTCCAGAATTCTGAACATTCCGGAACCTTGGTACATTCCGGAACTCTGGTGCATTCCGGAACCTTGGTAGATTCCGGAACTCTGAACATTCGGGAACCTTGGTGCATTCCGGAATTCCGAACGTTCCGGAACCTTGGTGCATTCCGGAACTCTGAACGTTCCGGAACCTTGGTACATTCCGGAATTCCGAATATTCCGGAACCTTGGTGCATTCCGGAACCTTGGTGCATTCCAGAATTCTGAACATTCCGGAACCTTGGTACATTCCGGAATTCCGAACATTCCGGAACCTTGGTGCATTCCGGAACTCTGAACATTCCAGAATTCCGAACATTCTGGAATTCCGAACATTCCGGAACCTTGGTGCATTCCGGAACCTTGGTGCATTCCAGAATTCTGAACATTCCGGAACCTTGGTACATTCCGGAATTCCGAACATTCCGGAACCTTGGTGCATTCCGGAACTCTGAAGATTCCAGAATTCCGAACATTCTGGAATTCCGAACATTCCGGAACCTTGGTGCATTCCGGAACTCTGAACATTCCGGAATTCTGAACATTCCGGAACCTTGGTGCATTCCGGAACTCTGAACATTCCGGAATTCCGAACATTCCGGAACCTTGGTGCATTCCGGAACTCTGAACATTCCGGAATTCCGAACATTCCGGAACCTTGGTGGATTCCGGAACTCTGAACATTCCGGAACTTTGACCATTCCGGAATTCCGAACATTCCGGAACCTTGGTGCATTCCGGAATTCCGAACATTCCGGAACCTTGGTGCATTCCGGAATTCCGAATATTCCGGAACCTTGGTGCATTCCGGAACTCTGAACATTCCGGAATTCCGAACATTCCGGAACCTTGGTGCATTCCGGAACTCTGAACATTCCGGAACTCTGAACATTCCGGAATTCCGAACATTCCGGAACCTTGGTGCATTCCGGAACTGAACATTCCGGAACCTTGGTGCATTCCGGAATTCTGAACATTCCGGAACCTTGGTGCATTCCGGAACTCTGAACATTCCGGAACCTTGGTGCATTCCGGAACTCTGAACATTCCGGAATTCCGAACATTCCGGAACCTTGGTGCATTCCGGAACTCTGAACGTTCCGGAACCTTGGTACATTCCGGAATTCCGAACATTCCGGAACCTTGGTGCATTCCGGAATTCCGAACATTCCGGAACCTTGGTGCATTCCGGAACTCTGAACATTCCGGAATTCCGAACATTCCGGAACCTTGGTGCATTCCGGAATTCCGAACATTCCGGAACCTTGGTGCATTCCGGAACTCTGAACATTCCGGAATTCCGAACATTCCGGAACCTTGGTGCATTCCGGAATTCCGAACATTCCGGAACCTTGGTGCATTCCGGAACTCTGAACATTCCGGAATTCCGAACATTCCGGAACCTTGGTGCATTCCGGAACTCTGAACAATCCGGAACCTTGCTGCATTCCGGAACTCTGAACATTCCGGAACTCTGAACATTCCGGAACCTTGGTGCATTCCGGAACTCTGAACATTCCGGAATTCCGAACATTCCGGAACCTTGGTGCATTCCGGAATTCCAAACATTCCGGAACCTTGGTGCATTCCGGAACTCTGAACATTCCGGAATTCCGAACATTCCGGAACCTTGGTGCATTCCGGAGTTCCGAACATTCCGGAACCTTGGTGCATTCCGGAACTCTGAACATTCCGGAACCTTGCTGCATTCCGGAACTCTGAACATTCCGGAACTCTGAACATTCCGGAATTCTGAACATTCCGGAACCTTGGTGCATTCCGGAACTCTGAACATTCCGGAACCTTGGTGCATTCCGGAATTCTGAACATTCCGGAACCTTGGTGCATTCCGGAACTCTGAACATTCCGGAACCATGGTGCATTCCGGAACTCTGAACATTCCGGAACCATGGTGCATTCCGGAATTCCGAACATTCCGGAACCTTGGTGCATTCCGGAACTCTGAACGTTCCGGAACCTTGGTACATTCCGGAATTCCGAATATTCCGGAACCTTGGTGCATTCCGGAACCTTGGTGCATTCCGGAACTCTGAACATTCCGGAACCTTGGTAGATTCCGGAACTCTGAACAATCCGGAACCTTGCTGCATTCCGGAACTCTGAACATTCCGGAACTCTGAACATTCCGGAACCTTGGTGCATTCCGGAACTCTGAACATTCCGGAACTCTGAACATTCCGGAATTCCGAACATTCCGGAACCTTGGTGCATTCCGGAATTCCGAACATTCCGGAACCTTGGTGCATTCCGGAACTCTGAACATTCCGGAATTCCGAACATTCCGGAATTCCGAACATTCCGGAACCTTGGTGCATTCCGGAATTCCGAACATTCCGGAACCTTGGTGCATTCCGGAACTCTGAACATTCCGGAACTCTGAACATTCCGGAATTCCGAACATTCCGGAACCTTGGTGCATTCCGGAATTCCGAACATTCCGGAACCTTGGTGCATTCCGGAACTCTGAACATTCCGGAACTCTGAACATTCCGGAATTCCGAACATTCCGGAACCTTGGTGCATTCCGGAATTCCGAACATTCCGGAACCTTGGTGCATTCCGGAACTCTGAACATTCCGGAACTCTGAACATTCCGGAATTCCGAACATTCCGGAACCTTGGTGCATTCCGGAATTCCGAACATTCCGGAACCTTGGTGCATTCCGGAACTCTGAACATTCCGGAACTCTGAACATTCCGGAATTCCGAACATTCCGGAACCTTGGTGCATTCCGGAATTCCGAACATTCCGGAACCTTGGTGCATTCCGGAACTCTGAACATTCCGGAACTCTGAACATTCCGGAATTCCGAACATTCCGGAACCTTGGTGCATTCCGGAATTCCGAACATTCCGGAACCTTGGTGCATTCCGGAACTCTGAACATTCCGGAACTCTGAACATTCCGGAATTCCGAACATTCCGGAACCTTGGTGCATTCCGGAATTCCGAACATTCCGGAACCTTGGTGCATTCCGGAACTCTGAACATTCCGGAACTCTGAACATTCCGGAATTCCGAACATTCCGGAACCTTGGTGCATTCCGGAATTCCGAACATTCCGGAACCTTGGTGCATTCCGGAACTCTGAACATTCCGGAACTCTGAACATTCCGGAATTCCGAACATTCCGGAACCTTGGTGCATTCCGGAATTCCGAACATTCCGGAACCTTGGTGCATTCCGGAACTCTGAACATTCCGGAACTCTGAACATTCCGGAACCTTGGTGCATTCCGGAACTCTGAACATTCCGGAATTCCGAACATTCCGGAACCTTGGTGCATTCCGGAATTCCGAACATTCCGGAACCTTGGTGCATTCCGGAACTCTGAACATTCCGGAACTCTGAACATTCCGGAATTCCGAACATTCCGGAACCTTGGTGCATTCCGGAATTCCGAACATTCCGGAACCTTGGTGCATTCCGGAACTCTGAACATTCCGGAACTCTGAACATTCCGGAATTCCGAACATTCCGGAACCTTGGTGCATTCCGGAATTCCGAACATTCCGGAACCTTGGTGCATTCCGGAACTCTGAACATTCCGGAACTCTGAACATTCCGGAATTCCGAACATTCCGGAACCTTGGTGCATTCCGGAATTCCGAACATTCCGGAACCTTGGTGCATTCCGGAACTCTGAACATTCCGGAACTCTGAACATTCCGGAATTCCGAACATTCCGGAACCTTGGTGCATTCCGGAATTCCGAACATTCCGGAACCTTGGTGCATTCCGGAACTCTGAACATTCCGGAACTCTGAACATTCCGGAATTCCGAACATTCCGGAACCTTGGTGCATTCCGGAATTCCGAACATTCCGGAACCTTGGTGCATTCCGGAACTCTGAACATTCCGGAATTCCGAACATTCCGGAACCTTGGTGCATTCCGGAACTCTGAACATTCCGGAACCTTGGTACATTCCGGAATTCCGAACATTCCGGAACCTTGGTACATTCCGGAATTCCGAACATTCCGGAACCTTGGTGCATTCCGGAACTCTGAACATTCCGGAACTCTGAACATTCCGGAATTCCGAACATTCCGGAACCTTGGTGCATTCCGGAATTCCGAACATTCCGGAACCTTGGTGCATTCCGGAACTCTGAACATTCCGGAATTCCGAACATTCCGGAACCTTGGTGCATTCCGGAATTCCGAACATTCCGGAACCTTGGTGCATTCCGGAACTCTGAACATTCCGGAACTCTGAACATTCCGGAATTCCGAACATTCCGGAACCTTGGTGCATTCCGGAATTCCGAACATTCCGGAACCTTGGTGCATTCCGGAACTCTGAACATTCCGGAATTCCGAACATTCCGGAACCTTGGTGCATTCCGGAATTCCGAACATTCCGGAACCTTGGTGCATTCCGGAACTCTGAACATTCCGGAACCTTGGTACATTCCGGAATTCCGAACATTCCGGAACCTTGGTACATTCCGGAATTCCGAACATTCCGGAACCTTGGTGCATTCCGGAACTCTGAACATTCCGGAACTCTGAACATTCCGGAATTCCGAACATTCCGGAACCTTGGTGCATTCCGGAATTCCGAACATTCCGGAACCTTGGTGCATTCCGGAACTCTGAACATTCCGGAATTCCGAACATTCCGGAACCTTGGTGCATTCCGGAATTCCGAACATTCCGGAACCTTGGTGCATTCCGGAACTCTGAACATTCCGGAACTCTGAACATTCCGGAATTCCGAACATTCCGGAACCTTGGTGCATTCCGGAATTCCGAACATTCCGGAACCTTGGTGCATTCCGGAACTCTGAACATTCCGGAATTCCGAACATTCCGGAACCTTGGTGCATTCCGGAATTCCGAACATTCCGGAACCTTGGTGTATTCCGGAACTCTGAACATTCCGGAACTCTGAACATTCCGGAATTCCGAACATTCCGGAACCTTGGTGCATTCCGGAATTCCGAACATTCCGGAACCTTGGTGCATTCCGGAACTCTGAACATTCCGGAACTCTGAACATTCCGGAATTCCGAACATTCCGGAACCTTGGTGCATTCCGGAATTCCGAACATTCCGGAACCTTGGTGCATTCCGGAACTCTGAACATTCCGGAATTCCGAACATTCCGGAACCTTGGTGCATTCCGGAACTCTGAACATTCCGGAATTCCGAACATTACGGAACCTTGGTGCATTCCGGAACTCTGAACATTCCGGAATTCCGAACATTCCGGAACCTTGGTGCATTCCGGAATTCCGAACATTCCGGAACCTTGGTGCATTCCGGAACTCTCAACATTCCGGAACCTTGGTGCATTCCGGAACTCTCAACATTCCGGAACCTTGGTGCATTCCGGAACTCTGAACATTCCGGAACCTTGGTGGATTCCGGAACTCTGAACAGTCCGGAACTCTGAACATTCCGGAACCTTGGTGCATTCCGGAACTCTGAACATTCCGGAATTCCGAACATTCCGGAACCTTGGTACATTCCGGAATTCCGAACATTCCGGAACCTTGGTGCATTCCGGAACTCTGAACATTCCGGAATTCCGAACATTCCGGAACCTTGGTGCATTCCGGAACTCTGAACATTCCGGAACTCTGAACATTCCGGAATTCCGAACATTCCGGAACCTTGGTGCATTCCGGAACTCTGAACATTCCGGAATTCCGAACATTCCGGAACCTTGGTGCATTCCGGAATTCCAAACATTCCGGAACCTTGGTGCATTCCGGAACTCTGAACATTCCGGAATTCCGAACATTCCGGAACCTTGGTGGATTCCGGAACTCTGAACATTCCGGAACCTTGGTGCATTCCGGAACTCTGAACATTCCGGAACCTTGGTGCATTCCGGAACTCTGAACATTCCGGAACTCTGAACATTCCGGAATTCCGAACATTCCGGAATTCCGAACATTCCGGAACCTTGGTGCATTCCGGAACTCTGAACATTCCGGAACTCTGAACATTCCGGAATTCCGAACATTCCGGAACCTTGGTGCATTCCGGAATTCCGAACATTCCGGAACCTTGGTGCATTCCGGAACTCTGAACATTCCGGAATTCCGAACATTCCGGAACCTTGGTGCATTCCGGAATTCCAAACATTCCGGAACCATGGTGCATTCCGGAACTCTGAACATTCCGGAACTCTGAACATTCCGGAATTCCGAACATTCCGGAACCTTGGTGCATTCCGGAATTCCGAACATTCCGGAACCTTGGTGCATTCCGGAATTCCCAACATTCCGGAACCTTGGTGCATTCCGGAACTCTGAACATTCCGGAATTCCGAACATGGAAATCTTAGCTCAAACAGCTGCAAAACCTGTTTGCCCAGCACGGGAACCTTGAGTTCTATAAGATAAAGCCATAAACATGTGTATCCGAGTCTTCTATCAAAAGTTACAGCTATTTATATGAAGTTGTACAAAATAGCTTTCTTTCGCCAAGACAGTGCGTTTCTCACTGTTACATGCATTTGAATGGGGAACTCCACCGAAACAAAGTATAGGTTTTCATTATGTGAATAACTTGGAAATCTTAGCTCAAACAGCTGCAAAACCTGTTTTCCCAGCACGGGAACCTTGAGTTCTATAAGATAAAGCCATAAACATGTTTGTCTGAGTCTTCTATCAAAAGTTACAGCTATTTATATGAAGTTGTACAAAAACGCTTTCTTTCGCCAAGACAGTGCGTTTCTCACTGTTACATGCATTTGAATGGGGAACTCGACCGAAACAAAGTATAGGTTTTCATTATGTGAATAACTTGGAAATCTTAGCTCAAACAGCTGCAAAACCTGTTTTCCCAGCACGGGAACCTTGAGCTCTATAAGATAAAGCCATAAACATGTGTATCCGAGTCTTCTATCAAAAGTTACAGCTATTCATATGAAGTTGTACAAAAACGCTTTCTTTCGCCAAGACAGTGCGTTTCTCACTGTTACATGCATTTGAATGGGGAACTCCACCGAAACAAAGTATAGGTTTTCATTATGTGAATAACTTGGAAATCTTAGCTCAAACAGCTGCAAAACCTGTTTTCCCAGCACGGGAACCTTGAGTTCTATAAGATAAAGCCATAAACATGTGTATCCGAGTCTTCTATCAAAAGTTACAGCTATTTATATGAAGTTGTACAAAAACGCTTTCTTTCGCCAAGACAGTGCGTTTCTCACTGTTACATGCATTTGAATGGGGAACTCGACCGAAACAAAGTATAGGTTTTCATTATGTGAATAACTTGGAAATCTTAGCTCAAACAGCTGCAAAACCTGTTTTCCCAGCACGGAGACCTTGAGTTCTATAAGATAAAGCCATAAACATGTGTATCCGAGTCTTCTATCAAAAGTTACAGCTATTTAAATGAAGTTGTACAAAAACGCTTTCTTTCGCCAAGACAGTGCGTTTCTCACTGTTACATGCATTTGAATGGGGAACTCCACCGAAACAAAGTATAGGTTTTCATTATGTGAATAACTTGGAAATCTTAGCTCAAACAGCTGCAAAACCTGTTTGCCCAGCACGGTAACCTTGAGTTCTATAAGATAAAGCCATAAACATGTTTGTCTGAGTCTTCTATCAAAAGTTACAGCTATTTATATGAAGTTGTACAAAAACGCTTTCTTTCGCCAAGACAGTGCGTTTCTCACTGTTACATGCATTTGAATGGGGAACTTGACCGAAACAAAGTATAGGTTTTCACTATGTGAATAACTTGGAAATCTTAGCTCAAACAGCTGCAAAACCTGTTTTCCCAGCACGGGAACCTTGAGTTCTATAAGATAAAGCCATAAACATGTTTGTCTGAGTCTTCTATCAAAAGTTACAGCTATTTATATGAAGTTGTACAAAAACGCTTTCTTTCGCCAAGACAGTGCGTTTCTCACTGTTACATGCATTTGAATGGGGAACTTGACCGAAACAAAGTATAGGTTTTCACTATGTGAATAACTTGGAAATCTTAGCTCAAACAGCTGCAAAACCTGTTTTCCCAGCACGGGAACCTTGAGTTCTATAAGATAAAGCCATAAACATGTTTGTCTGAGTCTTCTATCAAAAGTTACAGCTATTTATATGAAGTTGTACAAAAACGCTTTCTTTCGCCAAGACAGTGCGTTTCTCACTGTTACATGCATTTGAATGGGGAACTCGACCGAAACAAAGTATAGGTTTTCATTATGTGAATAACTTGGAAATCTTAGCTCAAACAGCTGCAAAACCTGGTTTCCCAGCACGGGAACCTTGAGTTCTATAAGATAAAGCCATAAACATGTGTATCCGAGTCTTCTATCAAAAGTTACAGCTATTTATATGAAGTTGTACAAAATAGCTTTCTTTCGCCAAGACAGTGCGTTTCTCACTGTTACTGTCATGAATCGCCGTGCAGCAGGCAGGAGTAGGACCCAAAATGCAGGACTCACAGGCACGAGGGAATGAACTCAAAACTCAGCTTTATTCGCTGGCAGAACAAATAAACAAACTAAACCAAACTGGGAAACCACAAACTAAGAATTCACAGAGAGACACAGGGAGATCCACACACGGCATGAGGGACGACGTCACGCTGAACAGAGGGAGACGCAGACAGAAATACACAGAGGGTTAACGAGGGGAGTGGGAACACACGGGGAACACAGGTGACACTGATAACCATAACGAGACAGGGCGGGGTGAACTGAACACTGACGGGAGAGGTGAAACAGGGAGCGCAGAGGTTCAGACAGGAGGAGAGAGAGCACGAGTAGAACACCAACATAACAGGCAGGGGAGACACGGAATAAACACGAAAGGGGACGAGGGCTCATAAATACATAGAGGGGCACACAGGGAGACATGAAGGGCAAGGGATCAAAACTAGAAGCCATAGAATAAATCACACAAGTACAATAATACGAAAATCACAAAGAACTAAAAACGCTGGGTCAGGAGACCCAGGACCGTGACAGTACCCCCCCCTCAAGGGCTGGCTCCAGACAGCCCAAACACAGAAAAACAAAACCAAACAGAAAACAACCCAGGGCGGGCGGCGGGGGCCCAGGACGGAGGGCTCGGAACAGAAAACAAAGAGCACAGAAAACACCGGAGCCCAAGAAAACAACCCAAAACACAGAGCAGTTCAGGGGGCCGACCGTGCGGAAGGCAACGGCGGAGACGCGGAAACAGTTCAGGAGGCCGACCGTGCGCAAGGCAACGGCGGCGACGCGGAAACAGTTCAGGAGGCCGGCCGTGCGCAAGGCAACGGCGGCGACGCGGAAACAGTTCAGGAGGCCGGCCGTGCGCAAGGCAACGGCGGCGACGCGGAAACAGTTCAGGAGGCCGGCCGTGCGCAAGGCAACGGCGGCGGCGAAGGAGACGACGGAGCAGTTCAGGAGGCCGACCGCGCGGAAGGCAGCGGCGGCGGCGAAGGAGACGACGGAGCAGTTCAGGAGGCCGACCGCGCGGAAGGCAGCGGCGGCCCTCCAGTCCCAGGCGTGCCGGCCATGGCCCGGTGGGCGCAGGGCCAGACGAGGCAGAAGATGAGGATGCTGGGCCAGACGAGGCAGCTGATGAGGAGGCTGGGCCAGACGAGGCAGCTGAAGAGGAGGCTGCGGCAGACGAAGGCTCTGAAGAGGAGGCTGCGGCAGACGAAGGCTCTGAAGAGGAGGCTGCGGCAGACGAAGGCTCTGAAGAGGAGGCTGCGGCAGACGAAGGCTCTGAAGAGGAGGCTGCGGCAGACGAAGGCTCTGAAGAGGAGGCTGCGGCAGACGAAGGCTCTGAAGAGGAGGCTGCGGCAGACGAAGGCTCGGAGGCCGGGCCAGGCGAGGTTGCAGAGGCTGAGGCCGGGCCAGGCGAGGTTGCAGAGGCTCCTCGGGCCCTCCAGCTGATGCGGCGTGAGGCTGAACGGGCCCCTCGGACCCTCCAGCGGAGACAGGAGGCTGAACGGGCCCCTCGGACCCTCCAGCGGAGACAGGAGGCTGAACGGGCCCCTCGGCCCCTCCAGCGGAGACAGGAGGCTGAACGGGCCCCTCGGCCCCTCCAGCGGAGACAGGAGGCTGAACGGGCCTCTCGGACCCTCCAGCGGAGACAGGAGGCTGAACGGGCCCCTCGGACCCTCCAGCGGAGACAGGAGGCTGAACGGGCCTCTCGGACCCTCCAGCGGAGACAGGAGGCTGAACGGGCCTCTCGGACCCTCCAGCGGAGGAGGTAGATGGCGGCGTGGGAGCCACGGAGTCCTGGATGAGCTCATCCGAGCTTTCAGCAGGAGCTGATGTAGAGCCAGAGAGGATTGGGACCCCGGGCTCAATGTTAAGCTGGCTAGAAAACCGCACTGCTACGGGGAACTGGGCCAAAGGTTCAGGTGCGAGCTGAGCTGCTGGACACACGGGGACCTGAGCTGCTGGACACACGGGGACCTGAGCTGCTGGACACACGGGGACCTGAGCTGCTGGACACACGGGGACCTGAGCTGCTAACGGTGGAGAAGTAAATGACTGCACAGGGGACTGAACTGATGTCTGTAGTAACGGTGGTGGTGAGGGTGGAGTAGGTGGTGGAGTTAATGACTTCACAGGGGAATGAACTAGAGGTAGTGACGGTTGTGGTGCTGGTGGTTGAGTGGGTGACTGTGCTAAAGGAGGCTGCACTGGGGACACTGGAGACTGTTCTGGGGAAAGCAGGGCTGCAGGAGACTGCACTGGGGACACTGGAGACTGCACTGGGGACACTGGAGACTGCACTGGGGGTGGCTGCGAGGGAGCTAACTGAGCTGTCGATAAGGCTGATGATTCCTCTACCAACTGAGCTATTGACTGGGCTAAGGATTGAAATAAGGTTTGTAGTAAGTCAGGCTGTGGATGTGACTGTGCTATGGGAAGCGAGGCTGAATGTGGTGGAGGTGGCGACTGAGCTTCGGGCCGGGCGGCCAACAGAGCTTCGGGCCGGGCGGCTAACAGAGCTTCGGGCCGGGCGGCTAACAGAGCTTCGGGCCGGGCGGCTAACAGAGCTTGGGGCGAAAATGGTGGTGGTGGAGTTGGTGTCTGGGCTACAGGCGGCTTCTGAGCAGGAAACACAGGACACTGAGCTACAGGTGGCTGCTGAGCAGGTGACACTGGAGACTGAGCTACAGACGGTTGCTGAGCAGGGGACTGAGCTGAAAGCGGACGGGCAGCTGACTGAATAAACATAGCTCCAGAATAAACAGTTCCAGATGAAACAGTCTTAACTCCTGGGTCCGAAGGAGCATCAGAAGCACAGTCTTTTGAACCACAGTGGAAACGATCGCTCTCAAAATAAATACTGTCATTTTCTGGAACAGGAGGAACAGAAGATCTAGAGTTCATGAAGCCGACGTTAGCGGCCTTGGGGGAAACGGTACGTTTATCCCTCGACACAGAAGGCGAACGTAGGGGGACTTTGTCACTCACCCTAGGCGGTTGGTCGAGAAGAGTCCCAGGCTCCTGCTGTGAAGTGGAAACGCTGGGTGAGTCGGGCGGCACGATAATAATCCCTAACATCTTGTAGAAGGCTTGTGCAGGCGTGAGCTGATTGCTTGCAGGCTCGTAGTAATCCTCCCGGGACCGGCTGGAGCGTTTTCTGCGAGACCTGGGCGTCCGCGGAGAGGAAGCAGGTGAGTGGACCGAAGGGTAAGCAGCTAGTGAGGAGCGGCAGCACGGAGGCCCTCCAAGCACTAGCCGAGTCCCGTCAAAACGGGAGCTGCGCTTCCACGGTGAGTCCGCTGGATCCATTACTGGTGACGTCGTACTGTCATGAATCGCCGTGCGGCAGGCAGGAGTAGGACCCAAAATGCAGGACTCACAGGCACGAGGGAATGAACTCAAAACTCAGCTTTATTCGCTGGCAGAACAAATAAACAAACTAAACCAAACTGGGAAACCACAAACTAAGAATTCACAGAGAGACACAGGGAGATCCACACACGGCATGAGGGACGACGTCACGCTGAACAGAGGGAGACGCAGACAGAAATACACAGAGGGTTAACGAGGGGAGTGGGAACACACGGGGAACACAGGTGACACTGATAACCATAACGAGACAGGGCGGGGTGAACTGAACACTGACGGGAGAGGTGAAACAGGGAGCGCAGAGGTTCAGACAGGAGGAGAGAGAGCACGAGTAGAACACCAACATAACAGGCAGGGGAGACACGGAATAAACACGAAAGGGGACGAGGGCTCATAAATACATAGAGGGGCACACAGGGAGACATGAAGGGCAAGGGATCAAAACTAGAAGCCATAGAATAAATCACACAAGTACAATAATACGAAAATCACAAAGAACTAAAAACGCTGGGTCAGGAGACCCAGGACCGTGACAGTTACATGCATTTGAATGGGGAACTCCACCGAAACAAAGTATAGGTTTTCATTATGTGAATAACTTGGAAATCTTAGCTCAAACAGCTGCAAAACCTGTTTTCCCAGCACGGGAACCTTGAGTTCTATAAGATAAAGCCATAAACATGTTTGTCTGAGTCTTCTATCAAAAGTTACAGCTATTTATATGAAGTTGTACAAAAACGCTTTCTTTCGCCAAGACAGTGCGTTTCTCACTGTTACATGCATTTGAATGGGGAACTCGACCGAAACAAAGTATAGGTTTTCATTATGTGAATAACTTGGAAATCTTAGCTCAAACAGCTGCAAAACCTGTTTTCCCAGCACGGGAACCTTGAGCTCTATAAGATAAAGCCATAAACATGTGTATCCGAGTCTTCTATCAAAAGTTACAGCTATTCATATGAAGTTGTACAAAAACGCTTTCTTTCGCCAAGACAGTGCGTTTCTCACTGTTACATGCATTTGAATGGGGAACTCCACCGAAACAAAGTATAGGTTTTCATTATGTGAATAACTTGGAAATCTTAGCTCAAACAGCTGCAAAACCTGTATGCCCAGCACGGGAACCTTGAGTTCTATAAGATAAAGCCATAAACATGTGTATCCGAGTCTTCTATCAAAAGTTACAGCTATTTATATGAAGTTGTACAAAAACGCTTTCTTTCGCCAAGACAGTGCGTTTCTCACTGTTACATGCATTTGAATGGGGAACTCGACCGAAACAAAGTATAGGTTTTCATTATGTGAATAACTTGGAAATCTTAGCTCAAACAGCTGCAAAAGCTGTTTTCCCAGCACGGAGACCTTGAGTTCTATAAGATAAAGCCATAAACATGTGTATCCGAGTCTTCTATCAAAAGTTACAGCTATTTAAATGAAGTTGTACAAAAACGCTTTCTTTCGCCAAGACAGTGCGTTTCTCACTGTTACATGCATTTGAATGGGGAACTCCACCGAAACAAAGTATAGGTTTTCATTATGTGAATAACTTGGAAATCTTAGCTCAAACAGCTGCAAAACCTGTTTGCCCAGCACGGGAACCTTGAGTTCTATAAGATAAAGCCATAAACATGTTTGTCTGAGTCTTCTATCAAAAGTTACAGCTATTTATATGAAGTTGTACAAAAACGCTTTCTTTCGCCAAGACAGTGCGTTTCTCACTGTTACATGCATTTGAATGGGGAACTTGACCGAAACAAAGTATAGGTTTTCACTATGTGAATAACTTGGAAATCTTAGCTCAAACAGCTGCAAAACCTGTTTTCCCAGCACGGGAACCTTGAGTTCTATAAGATAAAGCCATAAACATGTGTATCCGAGTCTTCTATCAAAAGTTACAGCTATTTATATGAAGTTGTACAAAATAGCTTTCTTTCGCCAAGACAGTGCGTTTCTCACTGTTACATGCATTTGAATGGGGAACTCCACCGAAACAAAGTATAGGTTTTCATTATGTGAATAACTTGGAAATCTTAGCTCAAACAGCTGCAAAACCTGTTTGCCCAGCACGGAGACCTTGAGTTCTATAAGATAAAGCCATAAACATGTGTATCCGAGTCTTCTATCAAAAGTTACAGCTATTTAAATGAAGTTGTACAAAAACGCTTTCTTTCGCCAAGACAGTGCGTTTCTCACTGTTACATGCATTTGAATGGGGAACTCGACCGAAACAAAGTATAGGTTTTCATTATGTGAATAACTTGGAAATCTTAGCTCAAACAGCTGCAAAACCTGTTTTCCCAGCACGGGAACCTTGAGTTCTATAAGATAAAGCCATAAACATGTTTGTCTGAGTCTTCTATCAAAAGTTACAGCTATTTATATGAAGTTGTACAAAAACGTTTTCTTTCGCCAAGACAGTGCGTTTCTCACTGTTACATGCATTTGAATGGGGAACTCGACCGAAACAAAGTATAGGTTTTCATTATGTGAATAACTTGGAAATCTTAGCTCAAACAGCTGCAAAACCTGGTTTCCCAGCACGGGAACCTTGAGTTCTATAAGATAAAGCCATAAACATGTGTATCCGAGTCTTCTATCAAAAGTTACAGCTATTTAAATGAAGTTGTACAAAAACGCTTTCTTTCGCCAAGACAGTGCGTTTCTCACTGTTACATGCATTTGAATGGGGAACTCCACCGAAACAAAGTATAGGTTTTCATTATGTGAATAACTTGGAAATCTTAGCTCAAACAGCTGCAAAACCTGTTTTCCCAGCACGGGAACCTTGAGTTCTATAAGATAAAGCCATAAACATGTGTATCCGAGTCTTCTATCAAAAGTTACAGCTATTTATATGAAGTTGTACAAAAACGCTTTCTTTCGCCAAGACAGTGCGTTTCTCACTGTTACATGCATTTGAATGGGGAACTCGACCGAAACAAAGTATAGGTTTTCATTATGTGAATAACTTGGAAATCTTAGCTCAAACAGCTGCAAAAGCTGTTTTCCCAGCACGGAGACCTTGAGTTCTATAAGATAAAGCCATAAACATGTGTATCCGAGTCTTCTATCAAAAGTTACAGCTATTTATATGAAGTTGTACAAAATAGCTTTCTTTCGCCAAGACAGTGCGTTTCTCACTGTTACATGCATTTGAATGGGGAACTCGACCGAAACAAAGTATAGGTTTTCATTATGTGAATAACTTGGAAATCTTAGCTCAAACAGCTGCAAAACCTGTTTGCCCAGCACGGAGACCTTGAGTTCTATAAGATAAAGCCATAAACATGTGTATCCGAGTCTTCTATCAAAAGTTACAGCTATTTAAATGAAGTTGTACAAAAACGCTTTCTTTCGCCAAGACAGTGCGTTTCTCACTGTTACATGCATTTGAATGGGGAACTTGACCGAAACAAAGTATAGGTTTTCATTATGTGAATAACTTGGAAATCTTAGCTCAAACAGCTGCAAAACCTGTTTGCCCAGCACGGGAACCTTGAGTTCTATAAGATAAAGCCATAAACATGTTTGTCTGAGTCTTCTATCAAAAGTTACAGCTATTTATATGAAGTTGTACAAAAACGCTTTCTTTCGCCAAGACAGTGCGTTTCTCACTGTTACATGCATTTGAATGGGGAACTTGACCGAAACAAAGTATAGGTTTTCACTATGTGAATAACTTGGAAATCTTAGCTCAAACAGCTGCAAAACCTGTTTTCCCAGCACGGGAACCTTGAGTTCTATAAGATAAAGCCATAAACATGTGTATCCGAGTCTTCTATCAAAAGTTACAGCTATTTAAATGAAGTTGTACAAAAACGCTTTCTTTCGCCAAGACAGTGCGTTTCTCACTGTTACATGCATTTGAATGGGGAACTCGACCAAAACAAAGTATAGGTTTTCATTATGTGAATAACTTGGAAATCTTAGCTCAAACAGCTGCAAAACCTGTTTTCCCAGCACGGAGACCTTGAGTTCTATAAGATAAAGCCATAAACATGTGTATCCGAGTCTTCTATCAAAAGTTACAGCTATTTATATGAAGTTGTACAAAATAGCTTTCTTTCGCCAAGACAGTGCGTTTCTCACTGTTACATGCATTTGAATGGGGAACTCGACCGTAACAAAGTATAGGTTTTCATTATGTGAATAACTTGGAAATCTTAGCTCAAACAGCTGCAAAACCTGTTTTCCCAGCACGGGAACCTTGAGCTCTATAAGATAAAGCCATAAACATGTGTATCCGAGTCTTCTATCAAAAGTTACAGCTATTCATATGAAGTTGTACAAAAACGCTTTCTTTCGCCAAGACAGTGCGTTTCTCACTGTTACATTCATTTGAATGGGGAACTCGACCGAAACAAAGTATAGGTTTTCATTATGTGAATAACTTGGAAATCTTAGCTCAAACAGCTGCAAAACCTGTTTTCCCAGCACGGGAACCTTGAGTTCTATAAGATAAAGCCATAAACATGTGTATCCGAGTCTTCTATCAAAAGTTACAGCTATTCATATGAAGTTGTACAAAAACGCTTTCTTTCGCCAAGACAGTGCGTTTCTCACTGTTACATTCATTTGAATGGGGAACTCCACCGAAACAAAGTATAGGTTTTCATTATGTGAATAACTTGGAAATCTTAGCTCAAACAGCTGCAAAACCTGTTTGCCCAGCACGGGAACCTTGAGTTCTATAAGATAAAGCCATAAACATGTGTATCCGAGTCTTCTATCAAAAGTTACAGCTATTTATATGAAGTTGTACAAAAACGCTTTCTTTCGCCAAGACAGTGCGTTTCTCACTGTTACATGCATTTGAATGGGGAACTCGACCGAAACAAAGTATAGGTTTTCATTATGTGAATAACTTGGAAATCTTAGCTCAAACAGCTGCAAAAGCTGTTTTCCCAGCACGGAGACCTTGAGTTCTATAAGATAAAGCCATAAACATGTGTATCCGAGTCTTCTATCAAAAGTTACAGCTATTTATATGAAGTTGTACAAAATAGCTTTCTTTCGCCAAGACAGTGCGTTTCTCACTGTTACATGCATTTGAATGGGGAACTCGACCGAAACAAAGTATAGGTTTTCATTATGTGAATAACTTGGAAATCTTAGCTCAAACAGCTGCAAAACCTGTTTGCCCAGCACGGGAACCTTGAGTTCTATAAGATAAAGCCATAAACATGTTTGTCTGAGTCTTCTATCAAAAGTTACAGCTATTTATATGAAGTTGTACAAAAACGCTTTCTTTCGCCAAGACAGTGCGTTTCTCACTGTTACATGCATTTGAATGGGGAACTTGACCGAAACAAAGTATAGGTTTTCACTATGTGAATAACTTGGAAATCTTAGCTCAAACAGCTGCAAAACCTGTTTTCCCAGCACGGGAACCTTGAGTTCTATAAGATAAAGCCATAAACATGTGTATCCGAGTCTTCTATCAAAAGTTACAGCTATTTATATGAAGTTGTACAAAATAGCTTTCTTTCGCCAAGACAGTGCGTTTCTCACTGTTACATGCATTTGAATGGGGAACTCCACCGAAACAAAGTATAGGTTTTCATTATGTGAATAACTTGGAAATCTTAGCTCAAACAGCTGCAAAACCTGTTTGCCCAGCACGGAGACCTTGAGTTCTATAAGATAAAGCCATAAACATGTGTATCCGAGTCTTCTATCAAAAGTTACAGCTATCTAAATGAAGTTGTACAAAAACGCTTTCTTTCGCCAAGACAGTGCGTTTCTCACTGTTACATGCATTTGAATGGGGAACTCGACCGAAACAAAGTATAGGTTTTCATTATGTGAATAACTTGGAAATCTTAGCTCAAACAGCTGCAAAACCTGTTTTCCCAGCACGGGAACCTTGAGTTCTATAAGATAAAGCCATAAACATGTGTATCCGAGTCTTCTATCAAAAGTTACAGCTATTTATATGAAGTTGTACAAAATAGCTTTCTTTCGCCAAGACAGTGCGTTTCTCACTGTTACATGCATTTGAATGGGGAACTCGACCGAAACAAAGTATAGGTTTTCATTATGTGAATAACTTGGAAATCTTAGCTCAAACAGCTGCAAAACCTGTTTGCCCAGCACGGGAACCTTGAGTTCTATAAGATAAAGCCATAAACATGTGTATCCGAGTCTTCTATCAAAAGTTACAGCTATTTAAATGAAGTTGTACAAAATAGCTTTCTTTCGCCAAGACAGTGCGTTTCTCACTGTTACATGCATTTGAATGGGGAACTCGACCGAAACAAAGTATAGGTTTTCATTATGTGAATAACTTGGAAATCTTAGCTCAAACAGCTGCAAAACCTGTTTTCCCAGCACGGGAACCTTGAGTTCTATAAGATAAAGCCATAAACATGTTTGTCTGAGTCTTCTATCAAAAGTTACAGCTATTTATATGAAGTTGTACAAAAACGCTTTCTTTCGCCAAGACAGTGCGTTTCTCACTGTTACATGCATTTGAATGGGGAACTCGACCGAAACAAAGTATAGGTTTTCATTATGTGAATAACTTGGAAATCTTAGCTCAAACAGCTGCAAAACCTGTTTTCCCAGCACGGGAACCTTGAGCTCTATAAGATAAAGCCATAAACATGTGTATCCGAGTCTTCTATCAAAAGTTACAGCTATTCATATGAAGTTGTACAAAAACGCTTTCTTTCGCCAAGACAGTGCGTTTCTCACTGTTACATGCATTTGAATGGGGAACTCGACCGAAACAAAGTATAGGTTTTCATTATGTGAATAACTTGGAAATCTTAGCTCAAACAGCTGCAAAACCTGTTTTCCCAGCACGGGAACCTTGAGCTCTATAAGATAAAGCCATAAACATGTGTATCCGAGTCTTCTATCAAAAGTTACAGCTATTCATATGAAGTTGTACAAAAACGCTTTCTTTCGCCAAGACAGTGCGTTTCTCACTGTTACATGCATTTGAATGGGGAACTCGACCGAAACAAAGTATAGGTTTTCATTATGTGAATAACTTGGAAATCTTAGCTCAAACAGCTGCAAAACCTGTTTTCCCAGCACGGGAACCTTGAGTTCTATAAGATAAAGCCATAAACATGTTTGTCTGAGTCTTCTATCAAAAGTTACAGCTATTTATATGAAGTTGTACAAAAACGCTTTCTTTCGCCAAGACAGTGCGTTTCTCACTGTTACATGCATTTGAATGGGGAACTCGACCGAAACAAAGTATAGGTTTTCATTATGTGAATAACTTGGAAATCTTAGCTCAAACAGCTGCAAAACCTGTTTTCCCAGCACGGGAACCTTGAGCTCTATAAGATAAAGCCATAAACATGTGTATCCGAGTCTTCTATCAAAAGTTACAGCTATTCATATGAAGTTGTACAAAAACGCTTTCTTTCGCCAAGACAGTGCGTTTCTCACTGTTACATGCATTTGAATGGGGAACTCGACCGAAACAAAGTATAGGTTTTCATTATGTGAATAACTTGGAAATCTTAGCTCAAACAGCTGCAAAACCTGTTTTCCCAGCACGGGAACCTTGAGTTCTATAAGATAAAGCCATAAACATGTTTGTCTGAGTCTTCTATCAAAAGTTACAGCTATTTATATGAAGTTGTACAAAAACGCTTTCTTTCGCCAAGACAGTGCGTTTCTCACTGTTACATGCATTTGAATGGGGAACTCGACCGAAACAAAGTATAGATTTTCATTATGTGAATAACTTGGAAATCTTAGCTCAAACAGCTGCAAAACCTGTTTTCCCAGCACGGGAACCTTGAGCTCTATAAGATAAAGCCATAAACATGTGTATCCGAGTCTTCTATCAAAAGTTACAGCTATTCATATGAAGTTGTACAAAAACGCTTTCTTTCGCCAAGACAGTGCGTTTCTCACTGTTACATGCATTTGAATGGGGAACTCCACCGAAACAAAGTATAGGTTTTCATTATGTGAATAACTTGGAAATCTTAGCTCAAACAGCTGCAAAACCTGTTTTCCCAGCACGGAGACCTTGAGTTCTATAAGATAAAGCCATAAACATGTTTGTCTGAGTCTTCTATCAAAAGTTACAGCTATTTATATGAAGTTGTACAAAAACGCTTTCTTTCGCCAAGACAGTGCGTTTCTCATTGTTACATGCATTTGAATGGGGAACTCGACCGAAACAAAGTATAGGTTTTCATTATGTGAATAACTTGGAAATCTTAGCTCAAACAGCTGCAAAACCTGTTTGCCCAGCACGGAGACCTTGAGTTCTATAAGATAAAGCCATAAACATGTGTATCCGAGTCTTCTATCAAAAGTTACAGCTATTTAAATGAAGTTGTACAAAAACGCTTTCTTTCGCCAAGACAGTGCGTTTCTCACTGTTACATGCATTTGAATGGGGAACTCGACCGAAACAAAGTATAGGTTTTCATTATGTGAATAACTTGGAAATCTTAGCTCAAACAGCTGCAAAACCTGTTTTCCCAGCACGGGAACCTTGAGTTCTATAAGATAAAGCCATAAACATGTTTGTCTGAGTCTTCTATCAAAAGTTACAGCTATTTATATGAAGTTGTACAAAAACGCTTTCTTTCGCCAAGACAGTGCGTTTCTCATTGTTACATGCATTTGAATGGGGAACTCGACCGAAACAAAGTATAGATTTTCATTATGTGAATAACTTGGAAATCTTAGCTCAAACAGCTGCAAAACCTGTTTGCCCAGCACGGAGACCTTGAGTTCTATAAGATAAAGCCATAAACATGTGTATCCGAGTCTTCTATCAAAAGTTACAGCTATTTAAATGAAGTTGTACAAAAACGCTTTCTTTCGCCAAGACAGTGCGTTTCTCACTGTTACATGCATTTGAATGGGGAACTCGACCGAAACAAAGTATAGGTTTTCATTATGTGAATAACTTGGAAATCTTAGCTCAAACAGCTGCAAAACCTGTTTTCCCAGCACGGGAACCTTGAGTTCTATAAGATAAAGCCATAAACATGTTTGTCTGAGTCTTCTATCAAAAGTTACAGCTATTTATATGAAGTTGTACAAAAACGCTTTCTTTCGCCAAGACAGTGCGTTTCTCACTGTTACATGCATTTGAATGGGGAACTCGACCGAAACAAAGTATAGATTTTCATTATGTGAATAACTTGGAAATCTTAGCTCAAACAGCTGCAAAACCTGTTTTCCCAGCACGGGAACCTTGAGCTCTATAAGATAAAGCCATAAACATGTGTATCCGAGTCTTCTATCAAAAGTTACAGCTATTCATATGAAGTTGTACAAAATAGCTTTCTTTCGCCAAGACAGTGCGTTTCTCACTGTTACATGCATTTGAATGGGGAACTCGACCGAAACAAAGTATAGGTTTTCATTATGTGAATAACTTGGAAATCTTAGCTCAAACAGCTGCAAAACCTGTTTTCCCAGCACGGGAACCTTGAGTTCTATAAGATAAAGCCATAAACATGTTTGTCTGAGTCTTCTATCAAAAGTTACAGCTATTTATATGAAGTTGTACAAAAACGCTTTCTTTCGCCAAGACAGTGCGTTTCTCACTGTTACATGCATTTGAATGGGGAACTCGACCGAAACAAAGTATAGATTTTCATTATGTGAATAACTTGGAAATCTTAGCTCAAACAGCTGCAAAACCTGTTTTCCCAGCACGGGAACCTTGAGCTCTATAAGATAAAGCCATAAACATGTGTATCCGAGTCTTCTATCAAAAGTTACAGCTATTCATATGAAGTTGTACAAAATAGCTTTCTTTCGCCAAGACAGTGCGTTTCTCACTGTTACATGCATTTGAATGGGGAACTCGACCGAAACAAAGTATAGGTTTTCATTATGTGAATAACTTGGAAATCTTAGCTCAAACAGCTGCAAAACCTGTTTTCCCAGCACGGGAACCTTGAGTTCTATAAGATAAAGCCATAAACATGTTTGTCTGAGTCTTCTATCAAAAGTTACAGCTATTTATATGAAGTTGTACAAAAACGCTTTCTTTCGCCAAGACAGTGCGTTTCTCATTGTTACATGCATTTGAATGGGGAACTCGACCGAAACAAAGTATAGATTTTCATTATGTGAATAACTTGGAAATCTTAGCTCAAACAGCTGCAAAACCTGTTTGCCCAGCACGGAGACCTTGAGTTCTATAAGATAAAGCCATAAACATGTGTATCCGAGTCTTCTATCAAAAGTTACAGCTATTTAAATGAAGTTGTACAAAAACGCTTTCTTTCGCCAAGACAGTGCGTTTCTCACTGTTACATGCATTTGAATGGGGAACTCGACCGAAACAAAGTATAGGTTTTCATTATGTGAATAACTTGGAAATCTTAGCTCAAACAGCTGCAAAACCTGTTTTCCCAGCACGGGAACCTTGAGTTCTATAAGATAAAGCCATAAACATGTTTGTCTGAGTCTTCTATCAAAAGTTACAGCTATTTATATGAAGTTGTACAAAAACGCTTTCTTTCGCCAAGACAGTGCGTTTCTCACTGTTACATGCATTTGAATGGGGAACTCGACCGAAACAAAGTATAGATTTTCATTATGTGAATAACTTGGAAATCTTAGCTCAAACAGCTGCAAAACCTGTTTTCCCAGCACGGGAACCTTGAGCTCTATAAGATAAAGCCATAAACATGTGTATCCGAGTCTTCTATCAAAAGTTACAGCTATTCATATGAAGTTGTACAAAATAGCTTTCTTTCGCCAAGACAGTGCGTTTCTCACTGTTACATGCATTTGAATGGGGAACTCGACCGAAACAAAGTATAGGTTTTCATTATGTGAATAACTTGGAAATCTTAGCTCAAACAGCTGCAAAACCTGTTTTCCCAGCACGGGAACCTTGAGTTCTATAAGATAAAGCCATAAACATGTTTGTCTGAGTCTTCTATCAAAAGTTACAGCTATTTATATGAAGTTGTACAAAAACGCTTTCTTTCGCCAAGACAGTGCGTTTCTCACTGTTACATGCATTTGAATGGGGAACTCGACCGAAACAAAGTATAGATTTTCATTATGTGAATAACTTGGAAATCTTAGCTCAAACAGCTGCAAAACCTGTTTTCCCAGCACGGGAACCTTGAGCTCTATAAGATAAAGCCATAAACATGTGTATCCGAGTCTTCTATCAAAAGTTACAGCTATTCATATGAAGTTGTACAAAATAGCTTTCTTTCGCCAAGACAGTGCGTTTCTCACTGTTACATGCATTTGAATGGGGAACTCGACCGAAACAAAGTATAGGTTTTCATTATGTGAATAACTTGGAAATCTTAGCTCAAACAGCTGCAAAACCTGTTTTCCCAGCACGGGAACCTTGAGTTCTATAAGATAAAGCCATAAACATGTTTGTCTGAGTCTTCTATCAAAAGTTACAGCTATTTATATGAAGTTGTACAAAAACGCTTTCTTTCGCCAAGACAGTGCGTTTCTCATTGTTACATGCATTTGAATGGGGAACTCGACCGAAACAAAGTATAGGTTTTCATTATGTGAATAACTTGGAAATCTTAGCTCAAACAGCTGCAAAACCTGTTTGCCCAGCACGGAGACCTTGAGTTCTATAAGATAAAGCCATAAACATGTGTATCCGAGTCTTCTATCAAAAGTTACAGCTATTTAAATGAAGTTGTACAAAAACGCTTTCTTTCGCCAAGACAGTGCGTTTCTCACTGTTACATGCATTTGAATGGGGAACTCAACCGAAACAAAGTATAGGTTTTCATTATGTGAATAACTTGGAAATCTTAGCTCAAACAGCTGCAAAACCTGTTTTCCCAGCACGGAGACCTTGAGTTCTATAAGATAAAGCCATAAACATGTTTGTCTGAGTCTTCTATCAAAAGTTACAGCTATTTATATGAAGTTGTACAAAAACGCTTTCTTTCGCCAAGACAGTGCGTTTCTCATTGTTACATGCATTTGAATGGGGAACTCGACCGAAACAAAGTATAGGTTTTCATTATGTGAATAACTTGGAAATCTTAGCTCAAACAGCTGCAAAACCTGTTTGCCCAGCACGGAGACCTTGAGTTCTATAAGATAAAGCCATAAACATGTGTATCCGAGTCTTCTATCAAAAGTTACAGCTATTTAAATGAAGTTGTACAAAAACGCTTTCTTTCGCCAAGACAGTGCGTTTCTCACTGTTACATGCATTTGAATGGGGAACTCAACCGAAACAAAGTATAGGTTTTCATTATGTGAATAACTTGGAAATCTTAGCTCAAACAGCTGCAAAACCTGTTTTCCCAGCACGGAGACCTTGAGTTCTATAAGATAAAGCCATAAACATGTTTGTCTGAGTCTTCTATCAAAAGTTACAGCTATTTATATGAAGTTGTACAAAAACGCTTTCTTTCGCCAAGACAGTGCGTTTCTCATTGTTACATGCATTTGAATGGGGAACTCGACCGAAACAAAGTATAGGTTTTCATTATGTGAATAACTTGGAAATCTTAGCTCAAACAGCTGCAAAACCTGTTTGCCCAGCACGGAGACCTTGAGTTCTATAAGATAAAGCCATAAACATGTGTATCCGAGTCTTCTATCAAAAGTTACAGCTATTTAAATGAAGTTGTACAAAAACGCTTTCTTTCGCCAAGACAGTGCGTTTCTCACTGTTACATGCATTTGAATGGGGAACTCGACCGAAACAAAGTATAGGTTTTCATTATGTGAATAACTTGGAAATCTTAGCTCAAACAGCTGCAAAACCTGTTTTCCCAGCACGGGAACCTTGAGCTCTATAAGATAAAGCCATAAACATGTGTATCCGAGTCTTCTATCAAAAGTTACAGCTATTCATATGAAGTTGTACAAAAACGCTTTCTTTCGCCAAGACAGTGCGTTTCTCACTGTTACATGCATTTGAATGGGGAACTCGACCGAAACAAAGTATAGGTTTTCATTATGTGAATAACTTGGAAATCTTAGCTCAAACAGCTGCAAAACCTGTTTTCCCAGCACGGGAACCTTGAGCTCTATAAGATAAAGCCATAAACATGTTTGTCTGAGTCTTCTATCAAAAGTTACAGCTATTTATATGAAGTTGTACAAAAACGCTTTCTTTCGCCAAGACAGTGCGTTTCTCACTGTTACATGCATTTGAATGGGGAACTCGACCGAAACAAAGTATAGATTTTCATTATGTGAATAACTTGGAAATCTTAGCTCAAACAGCTGCAAAACCTGTTTTCCCAGCACGGGAACCTTGAGCTCTATAAGATAAAGCCATAAACATGTGTATCCGAGTCTTCTATCAAAAGTTACAGCTATTCATATGAAGTTGTACAAAAACGCTTTCTTTCGCCAAGACAGTGCGTTTCTCACTGTTACATGCATTTGAATGGGGAACTCGACCGAAACAAAGTATAGGTTTTCATTATGTGAATAACTTGGAAATCTTAGCTCAAACAGCTGCAAAACCTGTTTTCCCAGCACGGGAACCTTGAGCTCTATAAGATAAAGCCATAAAGATGTGTATCCGAGTCTTCTATCAAAAGTTACAGCTATTCATATGAAGTTGTACAAAAACGCTTTCTTTCGCCAAGACAGTGCGTTTCTCACTGTTACATGCATTTGAATGGGGAACTCGACCGAAACAAAGTATAGGTTTTCATTATGTGAATAACTTGGAAATCTTAGCTCAAACAGCTGCAAAACCTGTTTGCCCAGCACGGAGACCTTGAGTTCTATAAGATAAAGCCATAAACATGTTTGTCTGAGTCTTCTATCAAAAGTTACAGCTATTTATATGAAGTTGTACAAAAACGCTTTCTTTCGCCAAGACAGTGCGTTTCTCATTGTTACATGCATTTGAATGGGGAACTCGACCGAAACAAAGTATAGGTTTTCATTATGTGAATAACTTGGAAATCTTAGCTCAAACAGCTGCAAAACCTGTTTGCCCAGCACGGAGACCTTGAGTTCTATAAGATAAAGCCATAAACATGTGTATCCGAGTCTTCTATCAAAAGTTACAGCTATTTAAATGAAGTTGTACAAAAACGCTTTCTTTCGCCAAGACAGTGCGTTTCTCACTGTTACATGCATTTGAATGGGGAACTCGACCGAAACAAAGTATAGGTTTTCATTATGTGAATAACTTGGAAATCTTAGCTCAAACAGCTGCAAAACCTGTTTTCCCAGCACGGGAACCTTGAGTTCTATAAGATAAAGCCATAAACATGTTTGTCTGAGTCTTCTATCAAAAGTTACAGCTATTTATATGAAGTTGTACAAAAACGTTTTCTTTCGCCAAGACAGTGCGTTTCTCACTGTTACATGCATTTGAATGGGGAACTCGACCGAAACAAAGTATAGGTTTTCATTATGTGAATAACTTGGAAATCTTAGCTCAAACAGCTGCAAAACCTGTTTTCCCAGCACGGGAACCTTGAGCTCTATAAGATAAAGCCATAAACATGTGTATCCGAGTCTTCTATCAAAAGTTACAGCTATTCATATGAAGTTGTACAAAAACGCTTTCTTTCGCCAAGACAGTGCGTTTCTCACTGTTACATGCATTTGAATGGGGAACTCGACCGAAACAAAGTATAGGTTTTCATTATGTGAATAACTTGGAAATCTTAGCTCAAACAGCTGCAAAACCTGTTTTCCCAGCACGGGAACCTTGAGTTCTATAAGATAAAGCCATAAACATGTTTGTCTGAGTCTTCTATCAAAAGTTACAGCTATTTATATGAAGTTGTACAAAAACGCTTTCTTTCGCCAAGACAGTGCGTTTCTCACTGTTACATGCATTTGAATGGGGAACTCGACCGAAACAAAGTATAGATTTTCATTATGTGAATAACTTGGAAATCTTAGCTCAAACAGCTGCAAAACCTGTTTTCCCAGCACGGGAACCTTGAGCTCTATAAGATAAAGCCATAAACATGTGTATCCGAGTCTTCTATCAAAAGTTACAGCTATTCATATGAAGTTGTACAAAAACGCTTTCTTTCGCCAAGACAGTGCGTTTCTCACTGTTACATGCATTTGAATGGGGAACTCGACCGAAACAAAGTATAGGTTTTCATTATGTGAATAACTTGGAAATCTTAGGTCAAACAGCTGTAAAACCTGTTTTCCCAGCACGGAGACCTTGAGTTCTATAAGATAAAGCCATAAACATGTTTGTCTGAGTCTTCTATCAAAAGTTACAGCTATTTATATGAAGTTGTACAAAAACGCTTTCTTTCGCCAAGACAGTGCGTTTCTCACTGTTACATGCATTTGAATGGGGAACTCGACCGAAACAAAGTATAGGTTTTCATTATGTGAATAACTTGGAAATCTTAGCTCAAACAGCTGCAAAACCTGGTTTCCCAGCACGGGAACCTTGAGTTCTATAAGATAAAGCCATAAACATGTGTATCCGAGTCTTCTATCAAAAGTTACAGCTATTTAAATGAAGTTGTACAAAATAGCTTTCTTTCGCCAACACAGTGCGTTTCTCACTGTTACATGCATTTGAATGGGGAACTCGACCGAAACAAAGTATAGGTTTTCATTATGTGAATAACTTGGAAATCGTAGCTCAAACAGCTGCAAAACCTGTTTTCCCAGCACGGGAACCTTGAGTTCTATAAGATAAAGCCATAAACATGTTTGTCTGAGTCTTCTATCAAAAGTTACAGCTATTTATATGAAGTTGTACAAAAACGCTTTCTTTCGCCAAGACAGTGCGTTTCTCACTGTTACATGCATTTGAATGGGGAACTCGACCGAAACAAAGTATAGGTTTTCATTATGTGAATAACTTGGAAATCTTAGCTCAAACAGCTGCAAAACCTGTTTTCCCAGCACGGGAACCTTGAGCTCTATAAGATAAAGCCATAAACATGTGTATCCGAGTCTTCTATCAAAAGTTACAGCTATTCATATGAAGTTGTACAAAAACGCTTTCTTTCGCCAAGACAGTGCGTTTCTCACTGTTACATGCATTTGAATGGGGAACTCGACCGAAACAAAGTATAGGTTTTCATTATGTGAATAACTTGGAAATCTTAGCTCAAACAGCTGCAAAACCTGTTTTCCCAGCACGGAGACCTTGAGTTCTATAAGATAAAGCCATAAACATGTTTGTCTGAGTCTTCTATCAAAAGTTACAGCTATTTATATGAAGTTGTACAAAAACGCTTTCTTTCGCCAAGACAGTGCGTTTCTCATTGTTACATGCATTTGAATGGGGAACTCGACCGAAACAAAGTATAGGTTTTCATTATGTGAATAACTTGGAAATCTTAGCTCAAACAGCTGCAAAACCTGTTTGCCCAGCACGGAGACCTTGAGTTCTATAAGATAAAGCCATAAACATGTGTATCCGAGTCTTCTATCAAAAGTTACAGCTATTTAAATGAAGTTGTACAAAAACGCTTTCTTTCGCCAAGACAGTGCGTTTCTCACTGTTACATGCATTTGAATGGGGAACTCGACCGAAACAAAGTATAGGTTTTCATTATGTGAATAACTTGGAAATCGTAGCTCAAACAGCTGCAAAACCTGTTTTCCCAGCACGGGAACCTTGAGTTCTATAAGATAAAGCCATAAACATGTTTGTCTGAGTCTTCTATCAAAAGTTACAGCTATTTATATGAAGTTGTACAAAAACGCTTTCTTTCGCCAAGACAGTGCGTTTCTCACTGTTACATGCATTTGAATGGGGAACTCGACCGAAACAAAGTATAGGTTTTCATTATGTGAATAACTTGGAAATCTTAGCTCAAACAGCTGCAAAACCTGTTTTCCCAGCACGGGAACCTTGAGCTCTATAAGATAAAGCCATAAACATGTGTATCCGAGTCTTCTATCAAAAGTTACAGCTATTCATATGAAGTTGTACAAAAACGCTTTCTTTCGCCAAGACAGTGCGTTTCTCACTGTTACATGCATTTGAATGGGGAACTCGACCGAAACAAAGTATAGGTTTTCATTATGTGAATAACTTGGAAATCTTAGCTCAAACAGCTGCAAAACCTGTTTTCCCAGCACGGAGACCTTGAGTTCTATAAGATAAAGCCATAAACATGTTTGTCTGAGTCTTCTATCAAAAGTTACAGCTATTTATATGAAGTTGTACAAAAACGCTTTCTTTCGCCAAGACAGTGCGTTTCTCATTGTTACATGCATTTGAATGGGGAACTCGACCGAAACAAAGTATAGGTTTTCATTATGTGAATAACTTGGAAATCTTAGCTCAAACAGCTGCAAAACCTGTTTGCCCAGCACGGAGACCTTGAGTTCTATAAGATAAAGCCATAAACATGTGTATCCGAGTCTTCTATCAAAAGTTACAGCTATTTAAATGAAGTTGTACAAAAACGCTTTCTTTCGCCAAGACAGTGCGTTTCTCACTGTTACATGCATTTGAATGGGGAACTCGACCGAAACAAAGTATAGGTTTTCATTATGTGAATAACTTGGAAATCTTAGCTCAAACAGCTGCAAAACCTGTTTTCCCAGCACGGGAACCTTGAGTTCTATAAGATAAAGCCATAAACATGTTTGTCTGAGTCTTCTATCAAAAGTTACAGCTATTTATATGAAGTTGTACAAAAACGCTTTCTTTCGCCAAGACAGTGCGTTTCTCACTGTTACATGCATTTGAATGGGGAACTCGACCGAAACAAAGTATAGGTTTTCATTATGTGAATAACTTGGAAATCTTAGCTCAAACAGCTGCAAAACCTGTTTTCCCAGCACGGGAACCTTGAGCTCTATAAGATAAAGCCATAAACATGTGTATCCGAGTCTTCTATCAAAAGTTACAGCTATTCATATGAAGTTGTACAAAAACGCTTTCTTTCGCCAAGACAGTGCGTTTCTCACTGTTACATGCATTTGAATGGGGAACTCGACCGAAACAAAGTATAGGTTTTCATTATGTGAATAACTTGGAAATCTTAGCTCAAACAGCTGCAAAACCTGTTTTCCCAGCACGGAGACCTTGAGTTCTATAAGATAAAGCCATAAACATGTTTGTCTGAGTCTTCTATCAAAAGTTACAGCTATTTATATGAAGTTGTACAAAAACGCTTTCTTTCGCCAAGACAGTGCGTTTCTCATTGTTACATGCATTTGAATGGGGAACTCCACCGAAACAAAGTATAGGTTTTCATTATGTGAATAACTTGGAAATCTTAGCTCAAACAGCTGCAAAACCTGTTTTCCCAGCACGGGAACCTTGAGTTCTATAAGATAAAGCCATAAACATGTGTATCCGAGTCTTCTATCAAAAGTTACAGCTATTTATATGAAGTTGTACAAAAACGCTTTCTTTCGCCAAGACAGTGCGTTTCTCATTGTTACATGCATTTGAATGGGGAACTCGACCGAAACAAAGTATAGGTTTTCATTATGTGAATAACTTGGAAATCTTAGCTCAAACAGCTGCAAAACCTGTTTTCCCAGCACGGAGACCTTGAGTTCTATAAGATAAAGCCATAAACATGTTTGTCTGAGTCTTCTATCAAAAGTTACAGCTATTTATATGAAGTTGTACAAAAACGCTTTCTTTCGCCAAGACAGTGCGTTTCTCATTGTTACATGCATTTGAATGGGGAACTCGACCGAAACAAAGTATAGGTTTTCATTATGTGAATAACTTGGAAATCTTAGCTCAAACAGCTGCAAAACCTGTTTGCCCAGCACGGAGACCTTGAGTTCTATAAGATAAAGCCATAAACATGTGTATCCGAGTCTTCTATCAAAAGTTACAGCTATTTAAATGAAGTTGTACAAAAACGCTTTCTTTCGCCAAGACAGTGCGTTTCTCACTGTTACAAGCATTTGAATGGGGAACTCGACCGAAACAAAGTATAGGTTTTCATTATGTGAATAACTTGGAAATCTTAGCTCAAACAGCTGCAAAACCTGTTTTCCCAGCACGGGAACCTTGAGCTCTATAAGATAAAGCCATAAACATGTGTATCCGAGTCTTCTATCAAAAGTTACAGCTATTCATATGAAGTTGTACAAAAACGCTTTCTTTCGCCAAGACAGTGCGTTTCTCACTGTTACATGCATTTGAATGGGGAACTCGACCGAAACAAAGTATAGGTTTTCATTATGTGAATAACTTGGAAATCTTAGCTCAAACAGCTGCAAAACCTGTTTTCCCAGCACGGGAACCTTGAGCTCTATAAGATAAAGCCATAAACATGTGTATCCGAGTCTTCTATCAAAAGTTACAGCTATTCATATGAAGTTGTACAAAAACGCTTTCTTTCGCCAAGACAGTGCGTTTCTCACTGTTACATGCATTTGAATGGGGAACTCCACCGAAACAAAGTATAGGTTTTCATTATGTGAATAACTTGGAAATCTTAGCTCAAACAGCTGCAAAACCTGTTTTCCCAGCACGGAGACCTGAGTTCTATAAGATAAAGCCATAAACATGTTTGTCTGAGTCTTCTATCAAAAGTTACAGCTATTTATATGAAGTTGTACAAAAACGCTTTCTTTCGCCAAGACAGTGCGTTTCTCACTGTTACATTCATTTGAATGGGGAACTCCACCGAAACAAAGTATAGGTTTTCATTATGTGAATAACTTGGAAATCTTAGCTCAAACAGCTGCAAAACCTGTTTTCCCAGCACGGGAACCTTGAGTTCTATAAGATAAAGCCATAAACATGTGTATCCGAGTCTTCTATCAAAAGTTACAGCTATTTATATGAAGTTGTACAAAAACGCTTTCTTTCGCCAAGACAGTGCGTTTCTCATTGTTACATGCATTTGAATGGGGAACTCGACCGAAACAAAGTATAGGTTTTCATTATGTGAATAACTTGGAAATCTTAGCTCAAACAGCTGCAAAACCTGTTTTCCCAGCACGGAGACCTTGAGTTCTATAAGATAAAGCCATAAACATGTTTGTCTGAGTCTTCTATCAAAAGTTACAGCTATTTATATGAAGTTGTACAAAAACGCTTTCTTTCGCCAAGACAGTGCGTTTCTCATTGTTACATGCATTTGAATGGGGAACTCGACCGAAACAAAGTATAGGTTTTCATTATGTGAATAACTTGGAAATCTTAGCTCAAACAGCTGCAAAACCTGTTTGCCCAGCACGGAGACCTTGAGTTCTATAAGATAAAGCCATAAACATGTGTATCCGAGTCTTCTATCAAAAGTTACAGCTATTTAAATGAAGTTGTACAAAAACGCTTTCTTTCGCCAAGACAGTGCGTTTCTCACTGTTACATTCATTTGAAATGGGAACTCCACCGAAACAAAGTATAGGTTTTCATTATGTGAATAACTTGGAAATCTTAGCTCAAACAGCTGCAAAACCTGGTTTCCCAGCACGGGAACCTTGAGTTCTATAAGATAAAGCCATAAACATGTGTATCCGAGTCTTCTATCAAAAGTTACAGCTATTTATATGAAGTTGTACAAAAACGCTTTCTTTCGCCAAGACAGTGCGTTTCTCACTGTTACATGCATTTGAATGGGGAAGTCGACTGAAACAAAGTATAGGTTTTCATTATGTGAATAACTTGGAAATCTTAGCTCAAACAGCTGCAAAACCTGTTTTCCCAGCACGGGAACCTTGAGTTCTATAAGATAAAGCCATAAACATGTGTATCCGAGTCTTCTATCAAAAGTTACAGCTATTTATATGAAGTTGTACAAAAACGCTTTCTTTCGCCAAGACAGTGCGTTTCTCACTGTTACATGCATTTGAATGGGGAACTCGACCGAAACAAAGTATAGGTTTTCATTATGTGAATAACTTGGAAATCTTAGCTCAAACAGCTGCAAAACCTGTTTTCCCAGCACGGAGACCTTGAGTTCTATAAGATAAAGCCATAAACATGTTTGTCTGAGTCTTCTATCAAAAGTTACAGCTATTTATATGAAGTTGTACAAAAACGCTTTCTTTCGCCAAGACAGTGCGTTTCTCACTGTTACATGCATTTGAATGGGGAACTCGACCGAAACAAAGTATAGGTTTTCATTATGTGAATAACTTGGAAATCTTAGCTCAAACAGCTGCAAAACCTGTTTTCCCAGCACGGGAACCTTGAGCTCTATAAGATAAAGCCATAAACATGTGTATCCGAGTCTTCTATCAAAAGTTACAGCTATTCATATGAAGTTGTACAAAAACGCTTTCTTTCGCCAAGACAGTGCGTTTCTCACTGTTACATTCATTTGAATGGGGAACTCCACCGAAACAAAGTATAGGTTTTCATTATGTGAATAACTTGGAAATCTTAGCTCAAACAGCTGCAAAACCTGTTTGCCCAGCACGGAGACCTTGAGTTCTATAAGATAAAGCCATAAACATGTGTATCCGAGTCTTCTATCAAAAGTTACAGCTATTTAAATGAAGTTGTACAAAAACGCTTTCTTTCGCCAAGACAGTGCGTTTCTCACTGTTACATGCATTTGAATGGGGAACTCGACCGAAACAAAGTATAGGTTTTCATTATGTGAATAACTTGGAAATCTTAGCTCAAACAGCTGCAAAACCTGTTTTCCCAGCACGGGAACCTTGAGTTCTATAAGATAAAGCCATAAACATGTTTGTCTGAGTCTTCTATCAAAAGTTACAGCTATTTATATGAAGTTGTACAAAATAGCTTTCTTTCGCCAAGACAGTGCGTTTCTCACTGTTACATGCATTTGAATGGGGAACTCGACCGAAACAAAGTATAGGTTTTCATTATGTGAATAACTTGGAAATCTTAGCTCAAACAGCTACAAAACCTGTTCTCCCAGCACGGGAACCTTGAGCTCTATAAGATAAAGCCATAAACATGTGTATCCGAGTCTTCTATCAAAAGTTACAGCTATTTATATGAAGTTGTACAAAAACGCTTTCTTTCGCCAAGACAGTGCGTTTCTCACTGTTACATGCATTTGAATGGGGAACTCGACCGAAACAAAGTATAGGTTTTCATTATGTGAATAACTTGGAAATCTTAGCTCAAACAGCTGCAAAACCTGTTTTCCCAGCACGGAGACCTTGAGTTCTATAAGATAAAGCCATAAACATGTGTATCCGAGTCTTCTATCAAAAGTTACAGCTATTTAAATGAAGTTGTACAAAATAGCTTTCTTTCGCCAAGACAGTGCGTTTCTCACTGTTACATGCATTTGAATGGGGAACTCCACCGAAACAAAGTATAGGTTTTCATTATGTGAATAACTTGGAAATCTTAGCTCAAACAGCTGCAAAACCTGTTTGCCCAGCACGGAGACCTTGAGTTCTATAAGATAAAGCCATAAACATGTTTGTCTGAGTCTTCTATCAAACGTTACAGCTATTTATATGAAGTTGTACAAAAACGCTTTCTTTCGCCAAGACAGTGTGTTTCTCACTGTTACATTCATTTGAATGGGGAACTCCACCGAAACAAAGTATAGGTTTTCATTATGTGAATAACTTGGAAATCTTAGCTCAAACAGCTGCAAAACCTGTTTTCCCAGCACGGAGACCTTGAGTTCTATAAGATAAAGCCATAAACATGTGTATCCGAGTCTTCTATCAAAAGTTACAGCTATTTATATGAAGTTGTACAAAATAGCTTTCTTTCGCCAAGACAGTGCGTTTCTCACTGTTACATGCATTTGAATGGGGAACTCGACCGAAACAAAGTATAGGTTTTCATTATGTGAATAACTTGGAAATCTTAGCTCAAACAGCTGCAAAACCTGTTTTCCCAGCACGGAGACCTTGAGTTCTATAAGATAAAGCCATAAACATGTGTATCCGAGTCTTCTATCAAAAGTTACAGCTATTTAAATGAAGTTGTACAAAAACGCTTTCTTTCGCCAAGACAGTGCGTTTCTCACTGTTACATGCATTTGAATGGGGAACTCGACCGAAACAAAGTATAGGTTTTCATTATGTGAATAACTTGGAAATCTTAGCTCAAACAGCTGCAAAACCTGTTTTCCCAGCACGGGAACCTTGAGCTCTATAAGATAAAGCCATAAACATGTGTATCCGAGTCTTCTATCAAAAGTTACAGCTATTCATATGAAGTTGTACAAAAACGCTTTCTTTCGCCAAGACAGTGCGTTTCTCACTGTTACATGCATTTGAATGGGGAACTCCACCGAAACAAAGTATAGGTTTTCATTATGTGAATAACTTGGAAATCTTAGCTCAAACAGCTGCAAAACCTGTTTTCCCAGCACGGAGACCTTGAGTTCTATAAGATAAAGCCATAAACATGTGTATCCGAGTCTTCTATCAAAAGTTACAGCTATTTATATGAAGTTGTACAAAAACGCTTTCTTTCGCCAAGACAGTGCGTTTCTCACTGTTACATGCATTTGAATGGGGAACTCGACCGAAACAAAGTATAGGTTTTCATTATGTGAATAACTTGGAAATCTTAGCTCAAACAGCTGCAAAACCTGTTTGCCCAGCACAGAGACCTTGAGTTCTATAAGATAAAGCCATAAACATGTGTATCCGAGTCTTCTATCAAAAGTTACAGCTATTTAAATGAAGTTGTACAAAAACGCTTTCTTTCGCCAAGACAGTGCGTTTCTCACTGTTACATGCATTTGAATGGGGAACTCGACCGAAACAAAGTATAGGTTTTCATTATGTGAATAACTTGGAAATCTTAGCTCAAACAGCTGCAAAACCTGTTTTCCCAGCACGGGAACCTTGAGCTCTATAAGATAAAGCCATAAACATGTGTATCCGAGTCTTCTATCAAAAGTTACAGCTATTCATATGAAGTTGTACAAAAACGCTTTCTTTCGCCAAGACAGTGCGTTTCTCACTGTTACATTCATTTGAATGGGGAACTCCACCGAAACAAAGTATAGGTTTTCATTATGTGAATAACTTGGAAATCTTAGCTCAAACAGCTGCAAAACCTGTTTTCCCAGCACGGGAACCTTGAGTTCTATAAGATAAAGCCATAAACATGTGTATCCGAGTCTTCTATCAAAAGTTACAGCTATTCATATGAAGTTGTACAAAAACGCTTTCTTTCGCCAAGACAGTGCGTTTCTCACTGTTACATTCATTTGAATGGGGAACTCCACCGAAACAAAGTATAGGTTTTCATTATGTGAATAACTTGGAAATCTTAGCTCAAACAGCTGCAAAACCTGTTTTCCCAGCACGGGAACCTTGAGTTCTATAAGATAAAGCCATAAACATGTGTATCCGAGTCTTCTATCAAAAGTTACAGCTATTCATATGAAGTTGTACAAAAACGCTTTCTTTCGCCAAGACAGTGCGTTTCTCACTGTTACATTCATTTGAATGGGGAACTCCACCGAAACAAAGTATAGGTTTTCATTATGTGAATAACTTGGAAATCTTAGCTCAAACAGCTGCAAAACCTGTTTGCCCAGCACGGGAAC
>NC_140631.1:0-50657 GCF_057382275.1 Copadichromis virginalis
AGAGAAAGACAGAGAAAAAGAGTGAGAGCCTAACTCCCTCCATGTGTACACGTGTTTGATGTGTGCCTATCAATGCCGCATGTGAATGTGCTCCATCAGGTCTCTGATAAAGGCTTTTGATTGGTTAAAATGTAACCACGGATGCCTTTGGAGGCTTAAGGATCAAACTGAGATGCATATTTTATGTACCCTGTACTTAATCAAGACTTCATATAAGTACTTGAAAAAACTATAACTATAACTTGTTGTGTTTAACGTACTGATAACAACACCCTTCCTCGTGATACCACTGTTAATTTAGCATATCGAGTTTAGTCTGTGTATCTCACCCTAGTCTTTCCTGTTTCTTCTGACAGCATAAACAACACCCACAGAACTTCTATAAGAGTTTGAATTACAGAAGACGGTTTGCCAAATTTTTGCCAAATTATGTTGGTTCTTTATGGTAAACAAAGTACACTCAGTGCCCGCTCAATCACAACTGCTTTAAAGACACATTCCTGAGAGATTTTGGTACATATTACCATGACATCATCATGCAGATGCTGCAGATTTGTGCCACCACATCCCACACCCTAACAGTACTTTATTGGATTTAGATCTGGTGACAGTGGAGGGACTCTGAGCACAGTGAACTCTTTGTCATGCTATACAAATCAGTTTGAGATGACTTGAGTTTTGTGACATGGAGCATTGTCCAGCTGGAAGCAGTCATCAGAAGATGGATACACCATGGTCATAAAGGGGCATGGCATTGTCAGCAACAATAGTCAGGAAGGGTGTGGTGTTTAAATTGTGCTCAGTTGGTACTAAGGATGCCAAAGTGTGCCAAGGAACTATCCCCCACACCACTAAGTTATCAAAAGCACCCTGAACCATTGATGTCAGGCAGGATGGTACCAAGGGCTGGTCAGACCAATAGTACCACTCAGAGGGAATCTGTAACTGAGGGGTACCGCTGAGGGGACCCTGGGGAGTTGGCCCATTGGTTCTTTTCCAGGAGAGGTGGACATTGATAGAGGAGAGCAGGCATGTGGTGAAATGAGGTGAGAGCTCCAAAACAGTTTTACAGTAGAAGTTGACCAGCAGAAAGGAAACAGTTTCGTTCTGCACATGTGAAGACCACTTATTTAGCCAGAATCAGACTTTTATTAATCCCTGAGAAAATTATGCATACATATGTAGCCAGGAGGAACTAGAAATGTGGCGAAAGAGCACTAACACACTGAGAGGGTAAGTTAAGATAAGATAAGATAAGATAAGATAGAACTTTATTAATCCCTCGGGTGGGTTCCTCTGGGAAATTCGACTTCCAAAAAGCACAGCAACGACCGAAGTTACAGTTACAGAATTGTTATATATATATACATATATATATATATACACACACACACACACACACACACATATATAAATACAGAGACAAATATAAATAAAATATACAAAGGGGATAAATAGAATAAATAGGAATAAAAAATAAAAATACAAGTGAATTGCACATTTCAAGTATTGAGTCTATTGCACTGTTGACTATTTACAAAAAGTATTGCACAAGGTATTGTACAGTGAGGTGAAGAGGCACTACAGCTTAGTTGTTCCCCCCTCCTTTGTCCTCCTGTTTCCCCTCCCTCTCCCCTCCAGAGAGGAGTTAAACAGTTTGATGGCGTGTGGGACAAAGGAGTTTTTAAGTCTGTTAGTTCTTGTCTTGGGGAGAAGCAACCTGTCACTGAACAGACTCTTCTGATTGTTTATGGCCGTGTGCAGAGGATGCCCAGCATTGTTCATAATGTCCATCAGTTTCTTTAATGTCCTTTTCTCTGCCACTGTCACCAGAGTGTCCAGCTTCATGCCGACCACAGAGCTAGCCCTCCTGATCAGTTTCTCCAGCCTGGATGAGTCCTTCTTTGCTGTGCTGCTCCCCCAGCACACCACAGCATAGAAAAGTACTCCAGCAACCACCGACTGGTAAAACATCCTCAGGAGCTTCCTGCAGATGTTAAAAGACCTCAGCCTCCTGAGGAAGTACAGTCAGCTTTGGGCTTTTTTATACAGGTGCTCTGTGTTGCATGACCAGTCCAGTTTATTGTCCACCCACAGCCCGAGGTACTTGTACTTGTTGACCACCTCCACCTCCTCCCCCTCTATCTGAACCGGCAGTGGACCTTCTCTGGACCTCCCGAAGTCCACAACCAGTTCCTTAGTCTTTGAGGTGTTGAGTTGCAGGTGGTTTGTGTGACTCCATGCGACAAAGTTCCTCACCAGACTTCTGTACTCCTCTTCCTGATCATCCCAGATACACCCCATGATGGCTGTGTCGTCTGCAAACTTCTGAATATGGCATAATTCAGAGTTGTAGCAGAAGTCAGAGGTGTACAGGGTGAAGAGAAGAGGGGACAGCACAGTTCCCTGTGGTGCTCCTGTGCTGCTGACCACTGTGTCAGACGTGATGTCCTTCAGCCTGACGTACTGTGGTCTGTCGGTGAGGTAGTCGGAGATCCAAGCCACCAGGCAGGGGTCCACCTCCATCCTGTTCAGTTTTTCTTGAAGCATACAGGGCCGGATGGTATTAAAGGCACTGGAGAAGTCAAGAAACAGGATCCTGACCGTGCCTTTTCCCCCATCCAGGTGTGAGTGGGCTCTGTGTAGGAGGTACAGGATGGCATCCTCCACTCCGACACCCGCCTTGTATGCAAACTGTAGTGGGTCCTGGGCATGTTGTACCTGTGGTCGGAGGAAGTTGAGGAAGAGCCGCTCTAGAGTCTTCATAAGATGTGACGTCAGTGCCACCGGTCGGAAGTCATTCAGCTCATTGGGCCGGTTCTTTTTGGGGACCGGGACGATGCAGGATGTCTTCCATAGGGCGGGCACTCTCCCCAGTCGCAGACTGAGGTTGAAGACTCGTTGTAGCGGCTCCCCAAGTTCAGCAGCACACGCCTTTAGCATCCTAGGACACACCTTGTCTGGGCCTGCTGCCTTTCTGGGGCGAAGCTTCCTCAGTTGCCTCCTGACCTGATCCACTGTGACACTGGGAGATGTTTGGGAGGAGGGGAGGGGGGGAGATGTCTTGCTGCTGAGAGAGGGATTGGAGGAGGGGGGTGTCATGGTGTCAGGAAGGGGGGGAAGCGAGGGAGGCAGGAGAGTGGTGTGGTGGTGGTGTTGCAAAACAACCTGATGAGGAGGCTGATAATCTGGTGGAGGCTGGGAGCAGAAACAGCTACGTTTAAACAGTGACTGATGAGACTGATAAACACCAAACAACCCAGTGTTTGACCAAGACAGATGGATCCATGCTTTCATGATGTTTAGACCAGATTCTGATCCATCCCATGATCTAAATGTTTTTCCAAACTTCTTTTGTCCAATTTTGCTGACACTGTGTGAAGCCTCAGATGCAGCCTCAGTCTGGCCACTCTCCTTTGACCTCTGACATTCACTCAGAGACCTGCCGTTGGCTGGATATTTCCTGTTTTACAGACCATGCTTTGCAAACCTTAGAGACATTTATGTGGGGAAAACATTTTCTTAAATGTTCAGATTAGCTGGCACCAACAATCATGCCACATTCAAAGTCATTTAAATCACCTTGTTTCCTCATTCTGATGTTCAGCTTGAACTCCACTTGATCATGCCTATATGCCTAAACACACTGAGTTTCTGTCACATGATGGCTTATTAGATCATTTTGTTCACAACCTGCGGAACAGGTGTACATAAAGTGACTGCAGGTGAGTATAAAGACAGTATAAAGACAATCAGTCCACTAAGAAATAATTTAAAAAGCCATTCTTGAAATATTAATGGAGTTTTTGCATTTCATCATGTTAAAAATGATACCAATTGCAACATTCCCCTGACACCAGCAACCATTAGCTACTCTACGCAACTAAACTGGGCTAATTAATGCCTACAAAGCAGCAGAGTTACAGTCAGTGGTAGACAAAATGTTTTACAGATAATAAAGGAGATACATTTTTCTAAATGTCAGCAAATTCTGCATGTGAATATCAAAGAGTAAACAGAGAAACTAAAGCTAAAAGTGTGGCATCAGTGAATTACAATAACAAATGACGCTAACATTGTGGAGTACTAAGAAATAGCCAGTAATTTGGCCTCCACAGGCTTAAAATCTCAAGAATCAAGTGTCTATGAAGTTGTCTTTCCTGTGTTGCCCAGCAATGGCCATTACTGGTGTGCTGTGTGCTGTAACAACTGCAGCAGACAATTGTGGTTAGCCAAAAAGACAAGAATGAGTTATTTACGCTACATTTTGCTGACAGTGTAGTTTTAAACTCATGAGACATCTTGCAATATGCTTTTATGATCGCCGCATGCAGACACATTGTTAAGCCACACACTTTTACAGTTTCACATTCATCTCACACACACAGTGTGATGCCATAACCAGAAATAGCACTGGGATGGCTGCTGTCCCCGTGGCTATTAATACTCAGCTTTTCTGAGGTCATTGGCAACACACGTTGCTCTGCCCAACTCTCACTCTCTCTCGCTCGCTTTATGCCTATATTCTTGCTTGTTCCATAACATCCTTCAAGAGTCAGACTTGATTCTGGGCAGGGGGAAAAGGCTAAATCAGAGTAACGAGCAAATATTTCAAAATGCTGGGTTACTCCTGTGGTTTGTGAGACTGGCCCTTAGGTGGGCAGTTACACCTTGTGGGAGTGCATGTGAATGTGTGTGGTCTGGAAAAGAAAAGGATTGCATAACTGGATTTAAGCTTGGGCTGAGAAATGACTGCAGCTGGGCCTCCTCAGTGGCTGTAGGTCACACTGATATTCAAAGAGGAAAGCCCTCTGGCATTAGTCAAGGCTTTGACCATGCAGGCTAAGTGACCGGGACACAAGAGTAGGAGTGTGTCTTTCAGTTACTGAAAGCTTTTTAATAACTTGAATGAAAAACTACTACTCATCACTTTGGAAAAAAACATCTAAACCACATTTTAAATGTTAGTAATCTCATAGGAAAAACTTATCCAAGTACAACAGCCAATACTGTACCCAAAGTGTTTAGTAGTTATGGTACTTACCTCAAAGGTCTACAAAGCACTTTAAGATTGCAGATTGTTAAGGTGCCGATCATTTGAGCCATAATATACTGTATTAATGCATTATATACTGTTTATTGATGTGTATAAAACCAATATCTTAAGCTTTGTAGTGGAGTAAAGCCAAATATTTCTCTTGAAGTGGAGAGAGGCGCAAAGAAGCTTAAAATGAATTTACCTTATACTTGTGCTCATTTATTCTCTATCTTCTTTCCTCATTTCTCTTTATGTTTATCCATCACATGAGATCTTCATCTCTTCTTCTTTGTCAAGTTCGTTAGTGACAGACATGAAGGTAAAACCCACTTTACGTGCTTTTTTCTTTACAATAAAATGACGCAGTGGAAATTCGCCCACAATTTGTTTTATTTTGAAACGCCCGAAAGGAAATGGTTTTTTTCCGACCCCACGGTGACTTGACCGACTTCGTCCTGCTCTCCACTGTGGATTTACATACCCTGATTTCCGTGGGACTGGGAAGAGAAGGGGGAGGGCGGTGAGCCTTTCAGGAACTGAGGAAGCAGGCGCAAACGGCATAACTTAACAAATTAACAACTTGTGTGCTCGCCGTCGCTTCTGTGGCGCCTCCTGCCTTCTGTCGGAATAACGGCTGCTTTTCTGCTCTTCTGGCTCTCTTCGCTTCTCTCGCTGGATCATTTTCCTATACTGGAGGAGGGCTGGGAGTTTTTTCGGAGGAGACGGGAAGCAGCTTGAGTTTAACCCGGTTGGAAGGGCTGTGGCCATGGCCGGGGGTGGTGGTGGCGGCGGCAGTGGGGCTTCTCCGTTGGGCCACGCACCGCCGATGTGGTATCACCGGGACCTGAGTCGAGCGGCGGCCGAGGAGCTGCTTGCCCGAGCCGGTAGAGACGGGAGCTTCCTGGTGCGGGACAGTGAGAGTGTCAACGGGGCTTACGCTTTGTGTGTACTGTAAGTAACTTCGTCGGCCTCGTTGTGCTTTGTTTACCTTGGCTTTAGCTAGCACACATGACCAAAAGGGGTCATGGTGTGTTCTCTGTAATTCTGCAAACTTTATAAACTCCTCTCTTTCTGTTTTTTTTACTCCATCATTAACTTTTCTGCAGTAGACGCGATCAAACTGTAGCTGAAGTGTGCCTAGCAAAGCGTTAAGTTGTTTGTTTACTTTCTTCTGGAAGCCAAAGACAGGGATAGAGAGACTGCCTGTCTGCCCTGCAGTGAAACCCCAGCATGGCACACAACTTTAGGGCTGTCCCTGTCTGTCTTGTGTCTGATGTGGTCGCCTGCAGCGCCCTTTTTACAGGACTCTGCTGCAATCAGCCTGCGGGCTGTGAGCAGTGGCATTAAACTGAATGGTCGTGGAGGTAAATATAAGCATGCATGGGCTGGTGAAGCTTTGCTTTAATTTGAGGTCGGAGATGTGGTGAAAGAATGGGCCTATCCGAGGAGCTGTACATAATATAGTATATCATGAAATGACACAATATCAAAGGACAGTTAAGAGCGTCTGTACTTAGAGGGAGTTAGGGCAGCCACCTTGTTAAATAAATGACGAAAGACTGCCCATTCATTACACAATGGGGACTTTTCCACCAAACACCTACATGTGTAACAGTAACACAACAGTGCATTCACCTGAGAAACTGATGCAGGAACAGTGCTGTCAGTGTCAACAGTGGTTGAGGCAATGTTAAATGAACCATGGCAAAGGGGTGTTTAACTACAAATGACTAAAAGGACTTACAGCCACACACATAGAATACACACTGTTCAGGTTCAGAGAAATATCAGGCCCCTGACATTCACTTCACCTACATCCCCTATCTGATAAGTTTACCCCATGCTGAATCCCTGGGTGTGTAGTTTTTACACATGTAGTATACAGCTCATATACATCACCTGCTGATGGACTGCAAAAGAATTGAAACAGTGAGCTTGTTCAATCCACAAAAATTTGAACACTAACTTCTTTTAAAGTAAGCAAGTCAAATAATCACAGCTTATGGTGCTTCCTCTGTGATGTCAACCAAAAATATCAAATATCTTTTTGGGCTTTTGGAAAGTGCAGCTAATATAATGCAATATTTTTTTTGTTATGTAAACTGATTGCTGCTATGGTCATGCGTTCTCACATCTCTTTTAAAAGCGTATAGTAGGTCAGATATGTCACCGCTAATTGTGCTCATCATTCAGTGGGTCACTCTGTGACCGACAGCATTCCTCGCATCCATGCATCATTAGTTTCCGGATTTATTAGTGCCTCCACCTCTCCCTTCCTCTCCCCTTTCACCTTTCACAGTACTGACTTTGTTTCATCTCCGAAACGAAAAACAACTTCCAGGCAAATTACAGACAAACAATGCGAATGTTGTTTTTAAATCCAGAAGTTTTGGTTTCACATACACAAAAATAAGATGACAGAGTTTCACAGTTTACCGTACCGTTGAGACAAATGACAGCTACTGCAAGAATTGAAACTGCTATAATCTTCAAAGATGAACTTTTCATTGTTGACATTGTACGCCCGTCGTTTCCCACGTTGGCTGTAATTAAAGCAAGTGGTAAGTCAGAGGGTTTTTTCCAGCTTAGAGGAAGGCCTTTGACGGATGACTATCCGAGAATAAAAATTCCTTGTATTTGAATACAATGACTCACATGAGCAACAAAAAAAAAGAGAAGTAATTTGATTCTGAGTGCAAATCGGGAATGTCAGAAGCAGTTTGACAAAATGTACACATATCTTTTCAATAATTACGCTTACCTAGTGGCGTGTGTGACAGTTGTTGCGATTCATTGCTTGCCAAGAAACCCAAGCTTGAGCATTAATTATGTGCCTATATTACCCACAAACAAGAAGATGAATGTGCAATTTAAAATAAAGGTGGAGCATATTTGCTGTAAAGCATTTTCTCTGTGAATGTTATTGTGAGTGCGAATCGCACTGATTAATTGAACATTATTTGCAAAGCACCCTTGTAGGCCACTCACAGAGATGAACCAGTGCTGCTAGGAAAACCAGAAAGAAGTGGCTCACTTCTCGAGAACACGGATGACTTGGTGTTTCCCAGTAATGCCTCCAGCTAAAGAGAAAACGATTCGATGGTCAGACAAGACATTTATTTGTCGCCTTTGTCAAGTTTTGCACTCGCTGCTGTGTAAACCAGCGTTTCTAGGAAGTAAAATGTGAATCAGCAGATGTGTGGAAAGGTTTAACCATCGAACGGCACACTTTTTTTTTGTCACAGGGCCAGCGTGCCACTTTGGATGCTCAGAGGGCTGATGTGAGTGAAGCACATCCGCTCAATGTTTTCTTTATCTCACATTCACCTGATCACTATACCCCCCACTTAATCCACTGAAATGGTGCTTTTAATTCTATTATACAGAATTAAAAATAAAGTCCAATGAGTACGAATGTGACTTCTTTCAGTGGAATATACAGTGGACACCCACGAAATGCACAAACCAAGGATTTGTTTGTTTTTTTACCTGACAAGTCTTTTCAAAGTCGGACGTGTAACTTATAGACAGGGACACACACACTTCCTTTTTGAGGTCTTAGGAGACCCTGGTGCATTTAGGAAGTGTTTCCACTTGTTTCGACTGGCTGACTCTTGATACTTTCGTTAGCCAAGCATTAGCCTTTCACTTCCTCTTATAGTGACTTTGGATTTTGTGTGTCTGCATGCAAGTTTAATACTCGTGTTTAGTATTTGTGAGCTATGAATGTTTTAATTTGCGTGGATGCAGTACGAGTCCAGTGTAGCATGTTAAATCTCTCAATGATTAGCACACAGTTCTGTAACATCATTGGCTTACACATTTTAAGACTCTGTATAAGACGGGAAAGGTGCCGGCAGTGAGATGAGCTTATATGCTAATAGTTTTGAGTGTATGCTAGTCCCTGTCTCTCAGCTGTTTTCTGTTTTTGCTGTCAGGAATACGGTCGTTACTATCAGTTTAACACGTCTTAACTTGCCAGGGTTCAGGATGCCTCTGTGTACCTGTGTGTATGTGTGTGTGTGTGCATTTCAAACGTACAAGTTTGTGTGCAGACATTCCTCACGTAGAAAGTGTGTTTTGCTCTTTGTAGAGTTTTCAAATTCTCCTTTTTTTTTCTAAACTTCTTTCCAGTACACAGAGAATCCCTTCCCATTTAGTCTGATATTGTCTATCTAAGTAATTTGAAACAATATCTGCTGTCTGCTTACTGTCCTTATGTCAGTTGTCATTGAGTGAAAAATCCCTCTGAAAGAGACTCGTTTCTCCTTAACCACATCTTCTTCTTTTATAAAATGTATTTAGCTTGTCAGTTTCTTCAGAAAACAAGACTCAAGTTCACTTTCACATGTATTTTCTGTTTTGCTATGGTAATCAGTTTGTACTTGATGTTGATTGCCAAATGAACTGTCATTACTATTACTACCAACTATGGCTACGCACATTCATCTATCCATTAATTTTCTTCTGCTTAGTCAGTTAAAGTAAAGTGTGGGTGCCGAATCCCAGCTGACATGCGGCGAGAGATGGGGCATACCCCAGTCTTTAACATTGGTGTCACAGAGACATTCATACCTACAGGTAGCCTAACATGCATGTCTTTGTGGACTTGCAACTGCGTTTGCCTCAAGCCGCTTTATGCTGTAAGGTAGTGACCCTAGAATAATAGCAGGAAAACCCCAACAATCATACGGCATCCTTTGAGTGAGCACTTGGCAACAGTGGAAAGGAAAGGAGATGGTCTGCCTCAGACACTTCTCAGGAGAGAAGCCTCCTTTAGCCTAATTCTGCCAGAAGTCTCTTCCTGTTAAAAGCGAGTTTTTCTTTTCCACTATTGATTAGTGCTCACTCATAGGCGGTCCTCTGATTGTTGGGTTTCTCTCTCAATCCCGTAGGCTCTTCACCTTACACTGTAAAGTGCTTTGAAGTGGCTGTTGTGAATTGGTGCTATATAAATAAAACAGAATTGAATTGAATGTTTCCCTCTCGCTAGCTGTGAATTGACCGCAGTATTACTTCCACTTTTCTCACATGGGGGCAACTGGACATGACACAGACTTTCCAGTAGCTAGCTGGCAAGTTAAAGGCTATTCAATGTCCTAAGTGAATGAGTGGGACATTCGCATTCTCACATACGTCTCTGTTTGGTAGTTCAGGGCTGCGGTGCATGAATGGGTATTAATTATGTATTTAGCGGTCACGTGATCAGACAGAAGAGACTGAGGCTAAACCCTAAATCTAAATTCATTGCTCTTCTAAATCCAGAAGAGCGATGGTAATTTCCCAAATTGGCTGCAGCAACATGCCTGCCAAATACGTGAAGGGGGGAAAAAAGCAGTATGCATATATCTATTGTTTGTGCTCATACCAAATATTTCTATGCAGATTTTTTTTTTCTGCTAATCACATGCTCCATGAAGTGTCTTAATCAAAAACAACGTCTCCATAGTGCTATTGTTAGCAATACAGTGATAGCAGGAAATGAATCGTCAGTGTAAGTCACACTGTAGTGCAGTAATACACACAGTATTTACTGTGCTTGTTCAGGAATGGCCTCTTGCATTTTTGGTAGTACGTGACGACAAGGACGGAGAAGGCTGTAAGGAGTAATCTTAGCTTTTGATTGTTGTATTTCAAGGAAAACCTAGTTGGGTTTTGCCAAGATAGGCTTCTGTTTGAGCTTTGAAGACAGATTCACGCTGTGTATATTCTTATAAGAGGTTTCCCTCTAAACTAACAGAACAGAGTGAGCCAGTAGGGTAGTCCTTATCCTTTCACACAGGCCATTGTTGACAACACTCATAAGCTGTATACTGTGAGCCTATCTCTGGCCCACGACAACCTTCACTCTCTTTCTCTGACCCCCTTCCCCTCTGTTAACTTTACGGCCGTTGAAACAATAGTATTTACTTCACAGACCTGCAGAGAATCTCATCAGCTGCCAACAGGAAAACAAACACACAGAGGCACACAAACACATTGTACACCGCAGTGACGCTTGCGTATGGATTTTGTGCCACTCGGTCTTCATGCTATTGTGTTTAAAATGTGACAGGATTGAATGTGGGTTTGATTTTAGAGGAACAAATATTTATCTGGTCCCGTTAGTTTGAGCTGATATGGAGCTATTATTTGCAACAATTTGCAAAACAATGCGCTGTTTATGAATTCGGTCAACGTGGGAACTTGTGCTCGGTTCAACATTTTGCTCCTTTTCAGCGCCTAAATTTAAAAATTTTTGGATATTACTAGAGTAGCTTTGCATTTTTCCGCTTGTGTGTAAAATAATCTGTTTTTACTAAAGTCTATCTTAAATGGAGTGTTTATATTATTTTTTATTTTTTGACCAGGAAGTGAAGTGAGATAAAGAATCTCTTTTACGAGAGCTTCCTGCTCCGTGATAAGCAGCGTTAACCTAGTTTTTTTTTGTTTTTGTTTTTATAAACGGGAGAATATGAGTGTCCTAGTAAACGCCTGCACAAGCATGAAATCATGCAAAATCCACACAGGACAGTCCTGCCAGGTTCAAACCAGGACTCTCTTGTTGTGAGACAAAAGTTAAATCGCTTATTTAACAACCAAGTCCAGAGGTTTAAAATAATAGTGATTTTGCAAGTGCAAATCAAAAATCATTAGTTAATTCTGCAGCATGACAATGATGAAGCTCCCAAAATGTTTTTTTTTTTAAGATGCCATTAAAAGTTCAATACAGGCCCAATCATTTTCCTACAAATGCTATTTAATAACCAAGTTAAACATCCAACAGCTCAAGCAGACTGTGACTCTCGTTGGGATCTGGTCATGATCAAAACCATTTGCATGGTGGTCTGAGAGGAATGTGAGAAGCATCACCAAACAAAAAGTTTAGTTTTTAACTTTCTTATACATTGTTGTTGAGATCATTTTATATTTTATTCCAGTCCGTGTTTTAGCTCCTGCAGCACACTGACCTGGAAAAGCCGGAAAAGCAGCTGGGTTTTGAATTCCCAACATGGATTTATCCCTCCCTCCATTTATACACACACAGGCATACTGTAAATAAGCGTGGTGTTGAAGCAGAAGTTTAAAAAAAAAAGACTTTGGTGTTAGGCTGGAAACTTCGAAACTTCTGAACTGAGAACACCAATGAATCAAAAACCACAATGTTTGCTTGGCAAATCAAAAATTTTGCGGTCGGTCCACTGGACCGGCAGAAGCACAGGCATGAAAATCATTAAGCTTTAGCTTGTGGCTGTGGGCGTGTAGTCACGCCTGGGCCAGCCGCAGTGTCAGAACATTGATCTGTGATTGGTCGATGGGGGAGAAAAAGGAGCCTGAGGTTCAGTCAAATCAGTCTGATTTGCAGTGGTTTAATGCAACAGAGGCGTACTTTCATTTATCATTTAGATTCTGACGTCTACTCCATTTTAGTTTTGTTTTTAACTGTTGTCAATACTTTATGATGTACAAACACTCAGCTCTGCTTTACTGTACCGTGCTACTGTAAGTATAAAGCATGCTCACTGTGACAGACAGCAACAGGTTTAAGCTACGCCGTCTAAACCCTCCTCACTCCCATGCATACAATCACACATGCTGTCCACTAAGGTCGAGTACAGTGGTGTGTGTGTGTGTGTGTGTGTGTGTGTGTGTGTGTGTGTGTGTGTGTGTGTGTGTGTGTGTGTGTGAACTGAAAATAAAGATATTCAAATTTACGTAGAGTCATAAAAAATAGAAAAAATTCTCTGTACTTCTGCGTCCACCTGTGTTTTATTTCCACTTCATTTGCTGCCACTTTCTGCCCTTGTCCTCTCTTTGATTCAGCTCCCCTGACTTCTTTTTACTCTCTCTTTCTTTGCCTGTAGGTTTCAGAAGCACGTCCACACATACAGGATATTACCAGATGACGAAGGTTTTCTGGCAGTGCAGGTACAGTAAAGACACTCTCACACTCGTGCTTTCAGCAGCAGCTGGCAGGCAGAGATGCTTTCGTTGGCTCTGAGCTCCCTCTCTTACACACACACACCAACAGCAGGGTCTTTGTGCCTTGTGCTCAACAGCTGTGAATACCAGCTACCAGCAACCTCACACACGCGAAACACAACACAGGGCTTCGAATCATGTGGCCACAGCACAGCTGTCTTGTCTCACTGCTGTATGAGTTTTGGGGTCTTCAGCTGTGACGCTGAAAAGTCTCATTTTAATTTATCCGATTGAGTTTGTGGCTTCTTCCTGGTTTGAATTATATTTAGCCTACAGGGCTGCAATTGCTTACAAAACATTCATTGTGGAACAATGGAGGCTACCAGAAGGTTGGGCAATGTGACTTCTTGTAGCCACGGTGTTTGGATGAACTTAATGCATCTGTCTCTTGTTTCCCTTCCTTCCTCGCGCTCTCAGACCTCTCAGGGCGTGCAGCCTAAGCGGTTTAAGACTCTGCCAGAGCTGGTGTCATTGTACCTGCAGCCCAGCCAGGGTCTGGTCACCACCCTGCTTTACCCCGTGGAGAGAGAGGAGACAGCTGTCAGTGACGATAGGGACTATTCCGGTAATTTCAGAGCTAACGCAAACACACATGCCCAGATGGGGTGTCCTCGTCATCGCATGTTAACCGTGACGTTCTGTGTACTTCTGACTGGTAGATGGAGAGGATGAGAAGCCGCCCCTCCCCCCTCGCTCTTCCTCCACCTCCACTCCCCCTGGACCAGACACACCCACAGACAGGTACAAAGTCCACAGAGAGAAACATCTGATTGTGTCCTGTTTATAACTGTAGGGAGCTTAATCACAAACTACCTGCAACCACCAATCGCGTCACTCGGAAGTCACGGAAGTCACACAGGGGAAGTATGTCGCTTCATTGTGAATTATGTCACAGACGTATTGAAAATCACATAATCTCACACATGCTCACAAAAATAATAAGGAAGCGTTATTATGGTGATATGAACACACACGTTACTCAGTGACTTTGTTTGTTCCAGTTTATATGGCTACACACGCACGCGCACACAGATTATCAACTATTAAAAGCACTCGTTCACACAACTTCATGCACGCTCATTAACACATACTTCCTCTCTGTCTGCATTAAGAAGGTAAACCACATCCTGCTAGAAACCACGGCGTTCACGGATGGTGTGCGGCTTTGATGAGGTGCGGGCTCTAGTTGTCGGGCGCACACAGACGCGTACATTTCAAATCCCTGTCAGTTAATAATACTACTAATAAATTTTTGACATTTCCCTTATGTGATAAATAAATACACTTTTACAGTTTTTTCAGTGGGAACCAAACCACTTCACACAACAGTTGGTGAAGTAACAGAAACTTATGCATTACCTAACCTTGGTTAAAGTGTCAGCCAGTGAAACAATATCTTCCTTTCAGTTCTTTTAGTTGTTCTCTCTCGAGCTGCCATAGAAGGAAATCAACAATGCAAAATGAGCATAAAATGCATTACAGTTTAGAGGAAGTAAAGGGAGCACACATGCATGTCCTTTAAAAATCCTCAGGGACTTTGCGTGGTACAGCAAAATATAGCTTACATGGAAGCCATGGTGTGGATCGTATGAAAGGGTTGTAAATGCTGAAAATTAGTCTGTAAAAGGTGTTTTATTTTTTATAGGTTGGCCCTTTGCCAGTTCACGTGGTCCAGGGTGTCCATGAGTGTTCAGGCGGGCATAATTTAGCTCAGAGGAAGTATGTGACTCTTTAAAAAAAACAAAAAAAAAAACAAAGTCGCGACTACACAGATGCCAACTCTCTCGCCGACGGGCGCACACACTCATCCTACTTCTGGCAAACTGTGACGTCCATCTTTATTTTCCTTTCCAAGGGGTGTGGAGCATCTGCAGATTTAGCAACTATTCTTTTTTTTTTAAGTATCACCTGGAACTTTAAATAACTCCGTGTGACTTCTAGCAGTAAATGCATCAATGTAATACTACAGAGCAAATAAACAAAATCAAGAAATATGGCAGACAGAAAACTGAACGGTAAAAAGCTCTAAGTAGGCCCCAAAATGTTTTCATGCTTATGTCATGCCTTTACAGAATTACTATGGTGCAACTTTGCCCAAGGCAGTGGAGAACACGTGTGTATAAAATGTGTAGCCCATCGTCAAAGCTGCAGTAGGTGTTAATTTATAAAAGACAAAATGTGGAAATTTACAGGCCCGTCTTGAAGCTCTCCCTTCTACCCACAGGTATAGATAGAAATAAGTAATTCTTGGCCTTTGTTCCACTGCAGCTTGCGTCCTACATTGGTTTCCTGTTTGTATTACTGTTCTTTCACCGCTACTTTATACCTCTCACCTAATCTGTTGTTTAAAAAAAACAGAAAATGAAGCTAGAGAAGGGCGATGCGACCAAAAATATTTATCACGATATATAATTGACACGAGACAAATTACTTTACAACTCCACAACTTTATTAGTGCAAAAAACCCCATCAATGTATTTTCACTTAAACAAGCAGCTTTTATGTGCATTAAAGTTATATCAAAATGTAACAGTGCAAATGCAAATTCTTTGCTAACAATTTAAGCAAAAGGCATTTCCAGTGGAAATTGGCCGACATATCCTCAGCATAACCATGTATAATATCCACAAAACTTAAAAAAAGGTTATACACATACAATACGGTAATATTATGTTGAAGCACAGTACGTATCACTCCACCAGGCTCCTGCCTACGATAGCCGTAATGCTCCGAAAATCCATCAAATCAATCAATCAGCTTAGCAAAGTCGTACTAAAACATTTGACAGATTTTCGAGCGCCGTGTACCACATAAAATCGTTTCGAGGTCAGTAAACACAACCAGAATTCATACATAAGGCACACGGGATTATAAGGGGCACTGTCGATTTTCAGAAAAATCAAAGGATTGATTTTAAGTGTGCCGTATTTTCCAAAAAACAAGGTAATAACGGCGGCCCGCTAGCACGTTCTACCAAAAATAGTGCTTTGTTGTGTATCTGACAGATGAAAGCCAAACCAGTTCCAGACCACTGAAGTTGCAGCATTTTTACAAACCAGTTCTGGTTCATCTATTTCATTTAACGATCCGCTTTCGCCCTTCTCATTCTGCGTCGTCGCCATGCTTTTTACGCCATGTGCGTATGAAAACAAAGGCACTGCGCATGTGCGTTTTACCCATATTCTATCGCGATATTTCATTTTCTTATCGTTGCCCAACGTTATACCGGTATTACCGTGAACGGTATGATATGACCCAGCCCTAAATGGAGCCCAGAGGAGACACATCAAAGAGTCTAGTTTTCTCTCAATCACTTTAAATAAACGCCACTAAAACTTTTTTATTTTGTTTTTTTTCCCTGAACACACCAAAACCATCTGTGCCTTCCTGGACTTTAAATCACTAATGCATCGTTATTATTTGAAGCCTCCTTGTATTCTCATACACATACCAGCATTTGGAAATGATGTTCATGTGGTGGTTATAAATGGTTTCTTTGAATATGTTTTAGTACTCCAGCAGCTAATGGCCTGAGCACCATCTCCCACGAGTATCTGAAGGGCAGCTACGCTTTGGACCTTGAAGCAGTCAAACAGGGGGCCTCATCCCTGCCTCATCTCAACAAGACACTAGTGGCCTCCTGCAAACGCCTTAATGGGTAAGCAGCAGCACATCTGCACATGTGCAATATTTTAGAAAGCTGTCAAAACGAATTTAAAACTGCAAATCATACTGGTATTTAATAGGCAAGTAACACACTGAATTCCCTTTTTATACCCAAATTTGAGCACAGAGACCTGAAAAAGTCAGAAATTAATCAAATATAAGATTGTAAAAAAACACTGTTATCTGTAATTTGGCATTAAAAATAATAATGCACTTAATAGCTGTTCCTCTTTTTGTTTTGTTTTGCATTTTGTTATTTAAAAATATCATTATAATTAAAGAGCTTGTACAGACTGGTGGGTTGTGCATTAAAAGACACACAAAAATGATTTTGGTGATTATGAGTATAATTAATTTAGGGCATCTGTGGCATAAACCTTACATTAGTGGTGGTCTAATAAACTTGTGAAGCATTGTATATTATGTAGTGTTATATTCTGTCGGTTTCCTGATTGACTGACTGCCAAAGATTCACACCTCTCGGCCCACAGAGCTATCTGCTTCCTTAAATCAGCTCTAGGGGTTTTTTTGGGTTTTTTTGCACGTTTAAACACTGTGATGATCCGCAGGAAATCAGCTTGATTTCAGAAATGTTACTGTATGAAGACATAAGTGCAGAAAGAAGCTGTGAGGTAAATATGTGAATCTCTCTCTGCTCCCTCAAATAGAGAGGTGGATAAAGTTCTGTCAGGCCTGGAGATCCTGTCTAAAGTGTTTGATCAGCAAAGCGCTTTCATGGTCTCCAAAATGATCCAACAGGTACAGGTACTCTTCGCTTTTTTTAAAAGTGTGTGGTTGTGTGTGTCTTTGTTTGCGCAATCGCAGAATCTTACCCTCCTTTTTATTATCCTATATCCCATAACAAACTGTTACACGCGGTGATTTTATTATTTTTTCCCTTACTTTATCACACACATGTAAAAGCCTTGGTAACTTCTTAACACTTAACAGTGTTGTTATTAAAGCCCTTCTTCCAGATCATAGCTAAAATTATTATATTTGCCAACCCGTAAAGTTGAGGATTGCTCGCTTGTGGTGGGCTTTACGCTTCGTTTCAGAGAAGATAGAGTGTGAGTCATGATGTCCTTTAAATATCCCCGTAGCGCTCCTGCTAGAAACTTGGTATTAAGGAAAGCTTCTGTATACAGAACAGGCAAATAAAATATATAATCTGATTTTGCATGCATGTGTTATTCTTTGTAATTAAAAACATTTTCGTGTGGTTGGACAGAGAGTAGAGCCGATTAGTGGCCCAGCAAAATTCTTGATTTGAAGTTCAGGAGTCACTTTAGTCATCAAGCAAGGACTGACAATGAGTTTGACTAAAATTTGAATAAAAACCGATTTTAGGCTGGTTTAGACTGAATAGCCTTAAGACTGCTCTGTATATAAGTAAGTGTGTTTGCTGTGCAGTTTTAAGGCTGCTCTTTTTACATGCACTCTTTTTGCGGATTACATGGACTCTAATGGGTTTTTTTTGTCTCCATCAGTCAGTGAATCAGGGTGGAGACCAGGAACTGGAGAACCTTGTGACCAAGTTGGCGATTCTCAAAGACCTGCTGTCCTCCATAGAAAAGAAGGTACGCACAGACGGCACATTTAACAGCTGTGATGGACAACATGGCGGCTATTGTTTTCACTTTGTGAGTCATCAGGAAAAAATGTGGTACAGTAGCAGGATCTGCCACGGCTCTGAGTCCTCTGACAGGTGTTTCTGCAATCTGTAAACAAAAGCTTGTCAGCACAGTAGAGTTCAGTGGTGCCAGATGAAGTCATGAAACTTTATTGCTTTGTAGTTGAGATTAGAGTAAAAAATCTAAATGAAAAAGTGAGCATCGAGTGTGAAGATTGGTGTGCTCTCACCTTACTTTCTATTTTCTCTATGTACTTAGTCTAGTAGTTTGGAGATGGTTTGTTTAGATAACCCTCTCCATATGATGGATTATCTGTCTAGAAGCCCTGCAGGGTGTGCTTGTAGCGCAACACGTGACGTTCTCTCCTTTTGAGGCTTTTACATACAGCACATATAAACCACGCAGAAGGAAAGAGACAGGGTTGGGATATCGCTCGACTTCCCTTTAGAAGCCCTACAAGTCAGCAAAGACCTGATGTGTTAATGAGAGTCTGAGACTTTACAAGTAGAAAAGTGGACCCAATACGCTCATGTTCAGGTTACTGTTTTTATTCTTGGAGTCGGCTAGAGTAACTGTCCATGATTCACAGTTCAGAATAACCCTTATTTATATTACAAACACAAGGTTTGAGACTCGTTTTAAGGATGATGCCTTCGTTTCACATTATAAAGAGCCAGAAGAGAATAATAATAATAATAATAATAATAAATTAAATCTCCTGTTTACAAGGTGCACTGTGTTCTACTTTGTTCTACTTTGTCACTTGAGAGGGGGGGGGGCTTTCACTGGCTCGGGAGGAAATGGCCTCAATGTAGTAAGGCTACATGTCCAGACGATGATACTGGTTCCACCTTCCCTGCTCCTGTTAGATCACATCCAGGAAATAGGAAACCTTTTCCTTGCTGACACAAACCCTGAGACTCAAAATGTTACAGTTTTATTTTCTTTTTTTTTTTCTGTACCTTATTCTTATCCTCCAACTCTCTTTTTATTCTGTTCTTTAAATTAATTGTTTCTCCACCTGCGTGTTTGCCTCTTTCTGATACCCCTCAGGCCCTGAAAGCTCTACAGGACATGAGTTTGACCTCTCCATGCTCCCCCCCTCCTCTGCACTCCATGCGTCACAGCAAATCCATTCCTGTGCAGGCCTTCGAGGTATGCACCGACATCCACCAAACATGCACGCCTACATACTGTACTTCATTACCGGCTGTCTCACTGCAATGTGATGTAGGTCAATATCATGGCAAATGAAATTAAGTATTGCCCTTAAAGTCAAATTGCTCTGTGGACATTAAAGCTCCCTTCTGCCAATTTGGGTAAGCATCTTTTTAAGCAATCTTTTTTTTCTTTCTTTTTTTGTATGTAGAAAACCCTGAGATTTATTTTCTGTATTTAATTTCTGAAATGTTATTGTCAGGCAGTGGTATTTAATATGACAGATGGCATAAACTGAAGTAAAATAGGCTAAAAAGTCATGCATTTCTCAGCACAGGAATTTTAGCAGCAGATGTGATGTGAGGCCAAAAGAATGTTTTTGAAATGCATTTCCAGCTTACGTCATCACTGTCGCAGCATTTTATCACATTTCCTTGTAAAAGCATGAATTTAAGTGAGGCAGTTTTGATGTGCTGTGTATAAGACTGTAATAGTTTTATTATGAAAAGTACCAGCTGCATGGAGTGCAAATGTTAATGCTGAAGGAAGACTGAGAAAAGGAAAAAAAGGAACACGTTAAGATGATATAAATGGCTTTCACTTTGAGAAAAGTGGTGAACTAAGTGTGAAAAGGGTAGAAGGAAAAAATGTCAGGGAGGACGTGGGGGAAGGAGGTGACACACAGAGTTGAGAGATGAGTCGAGAGATGCTTGATTGAAATATTGGCTGTTGGCTAAGCCTGCGTTCTCTGTGGCGACATCCTTTCAGTAGTTTCCTGTTGCACACAAGTGCTACGCTAAGGAGATGCGGCGTCTGATCTGCCTTGTGACACCCAAACACAGAAGCACTCAGTGACTCAGAGTAAGAGTGAGTGTACGCCATCTGTCTAAACTTTTTTCCAGTCTTGCGGTTCTTAGTAAGACCTATACATCAAAAAAAATGCGTGTGCGAAGAAGCTGGTGTGTTGCTAAAGGAGGTTGGCAGTTTGGTGGCCGTCTTTCTCAGTTCCTCCAGTCTGTCTGCTGAAGTGTCCTTGGGCATTACACTGATCCTCAAATTGCCCCAGATAACTGACGTGTGAAAGAAAGTTTCTCTATGAATAGAATCAGATCATCTCTCTTTGTGGATATGAATCTAAAACCAGAATTTGGATATTTACTATGATCATCAACATTTTATTCATGCGTTTTCTCATCTTCGAGGCTGCGTATGACTAAAGTAGATCTAATACTGCTCTGTGCTTCGTTTTAGAGACCCCTGGTGGAGGGTAGATTATCTCAGTAGACACATAGGGTTTACAGAAGCATGCTCAGTATGCGTTTAAGTGAGTTTAAACTTTCTCCTGTGGCTCATTGCAGGTGAAGCTCGACGTTTACCTGGCGGAGCTGACGAAGATCGGAAAGAGTCAGAAGTACACGCTGTCTGTGGACGTAGAGGGAGGAAGGCTGGTAGTAATGAAGAAGGTGAAGGACAATCAAGAGGACTGGATCACCTACACACATGACAAAAGTAAGGATTGGGGCACCATTCACACAGAAAAAAGTATGTCCATTATAGGATTTTAATCTCGCCATCCAACTTGAACCTTCTTTAACCCTCCAAATCTGTTACATGACCTTTTTTTCCCTGAATTTATCTGCAACTTCCCATCTCTAACTCGCTGTCCGTTCGCCTCTGTGTCTTTCAGTACGTCAGCTGATCAAGTCTCAGCGGGTGCAGAATAAACTGGGCATTGTGTTTGAGAAGGAGAAGGATAAGAGCCAGAGGAAAGACTTCATCTTTGCTAGTGCCAAGGTCTGCACACAAGAAACAAATGGACACATAAAACTGCTATTTTACAGCTATTCATAGATAACTTACAGTTAACATGCCGCCTTCAAACTGAAGATTTTGCAGTAACATTGCCAGAGTTATTGCACAGGCTTATATGCATTTCTCTGCTATGAATTCAGTCTGCACTGAGACTCTTTGTACAAAATTAAAAACCTGCTGTTAATCAGTGAGGTAATGTTGTCATGTGCACCTGTTTAGCTGTTCGTTAATACAAATATATAATCAGCCAATCATGTGGCAGAAACTCAGAGTATTTATACATGTAGATATGACAATCACAACCTACTGAAGTTCAAAGTGAGCATCAGAGCAAGGTAGAAAGGTGATTTAACCCTCTGATGCATGAATTATGAAAGCCTTGGTCAAGATTTTTTTCTTAAGTGCTTTTATTCTTCTCAGGACATGAAAAAAAATGTTCAACTCTTTTTTCCCCCAAAATATGTTTTTTTATAAAGTTATAAACTTGTCCACTCCAGTGGACTACATGCGCCTGAGCACTTAGCATGAAATACTGTGAATTTACTATAAAAATTAATTACCTTGTGTTCTATTGTAAATATACAAACACTTGTTTGCTTGTATCCTTTGAAAAACATCTCAGCAATTTTTTTGGAACTTTCAACTCATAAGGCCCCAATGTTTAGACGTAAATAACAAAACCAATCAACAGTCCTAGCTGTGAATCCTACACCTGAATATGGCAAACTATCTCCAACAAGAGAAACATTTTTGAGTCTACACAGTTCTATAACGATGCAGGACAGTATTACCAAGCCCTTAGTAGCATGCTGGAAGAAAACACAAACTGACATCTTAGTCTCTGCATCTCCAAACACTTCTGTGTTCATCACACCTAGGCTGTCCGTAGTTCCTATGTCTCTGTTCTGCTCTGGCAGCCACTCTCATCATCACTGGACTTATCACTGAACTCATCATCACTGCACTCATCAATGAAATCATCATCACTGGAGCTGGATGGAATTTCCTGGACTATTCTGTACGCTGCCTTATTCTTTGCTGCATTTGAAGTCTACAAAATATGATAAAATAATTATTATAGTAACTCAAACTACAGCTGATCTGCACAGAAATATACATTTTAAATGAGTAGCTTATAAATGTAACAATTATATGCTTACTTATAACCAAAACAGTCCCAAAAAACAGTGAGACAATTTATGACTTATGTTAAAAAAATATAGTGGGTAATGCATGATGTCCACTACAGTGGACACATGGTTAATCGTAGTTTTCTACATATTAGACATAACAATTTCTTATTCCAAACAGATAATATCCTTCCCTAGATGTTACTGCATATCATATTTTTTTTACCTGTTGGGCTCTTTTAGCATAGAAGGATTGACAGGATATGCCAGCAGTGGTCGGCAGGGGTGACAGTTTGTCTGCCATCTTTGATTCAGAGGAAATTTACTTGCAGTTGCACTAACTGAACACTGAATTGACCTCAATGGAGCATGGCAGCAGAGAGCACTCTAGAGGCTAATATGCAGTTCCACCATAGAAACCAATGCATTAAAGAGATATGTACGTTTTAGTAGCTGTCCACTCCAGTGACCACTATGCATCAGAGGGTTAAGTGAGTTTGAACATGGCATGATTATTGTTGCCAGATCTGGGTGTTTCAGAAACTGATGATCTGCTGGGATTTTCCCCCACGAACCCATCTCTAGGGTTTACAAATAATGGTTTGAAAAAGAGAAGAATAAAGAATTAAGTCAGTTGTGTAAGCAAGAGGGGGTCCAAGCTGGTATTATTAGCAGAGTGTAACCAGTGACGTGGTTGGTAAGTGTATAGAATATAAAGATGTTCAGAGGAACTTCAGAATGACGGCTATCAGTGGCATCATCCGCTCACTGATGTGTGTTTGTGCCAGAAACGGGAGGCGTTCTGCCAGCTGCTGCAGCTGATGAAGAACAAGCATTCCAACCAGGACGAGCCAGACATGATCTCCATCTTCATAGGCACCTGGAATATGGGTTAGTCACACTGAATGACTCGCCTTAATGGCTACAAATACATCTGAAAATGTTCAACGAGAAAGGAAACAGTTTGACCTTTTTCCTGTCGCTTTAGGCTCTGTACCTGCACCCAAAAACGTGGCCTCGTGGGTTTTGTGTCGTGGTCTCGGGAAGACACTGGACGAGATGACCGTCACCATCCCTCATGACCTGTATGTGTTTGGCAGCCAGGAAAATTCAGTGTGCGATCGGGAGTGGGTGGAGTCACTGCGCGCCCTGCTGAAAGAACAGACAGAACTGGATTATAAGCCGGTAAGGAAAGAAAGCCAACTGTTTATGGCTTGATGAATGTGTATGAAGAACATAAGGAGGTGTTGCGGATAACCCTCAGGCGAGTGCTGTTGTTGTACTTGAATGAAAAAAAGTTGATTTTTTTTTTATTATGCAAATGTCATCATGTTTAGAAAAAGACAAATTTCCCACATTAGTTCTTGTCTGATCGTTTTTTCAGAACTGCATTTTTATGTTTGACTAATATGAGAAAAGAAACATTTTAAAACTTTTGTTTTATTGTAATGCATAGTTATAAAAAAATTCCTGTAAAAAATACAATAATTTCAAAACCTTAAAAAACAGAGTTATTTTTGAGGTTACACAACTTTCCTTTATCCTCTCCACACTTTAGTTCCTGTAACAAATATAGAGCTAAGTATAGGACTGTCTCTATACAAGCAGAAGTTTTTGCGGTTTGCATAAAAATGACCCTGTTTGAAGGGGGAAAAAACTGAAGACAAGGGGGGAAAAAGGCTATTTCTGCATGGTGCGAAAACAGAAATGATGACTGTAGGTTCCTCATTGTGTCTCGTTCTCGTCTGCAGATCGCCGTGCAGACTCTGTGGAACATAAAACTTGCTGTGTTGGTGAAACCTGAACACGAGAACCGGATAAGCCACGTTGGGATGTCCAGTGTCAAGACGGGCATCGCCAATACCCTGGGTAACGGCTCTACTCTGTATTCCGTCTTTGCTATTCCTTCCTATGTCTTGCTTCCTGCTTCAAATGTAGGAGGAAATAGCTCTGATTTCCTGTCTTAACAATGGCCTCCTTGAGCAGTGTTCATGACTGAATCACTTGTTAGTTGATTAAAAAATGTGGGACTTGTATTAGTAAGAAAATGTGAATCAAAATCTAAACTTTCACAAAAATCTTGAACTCATAAGAGAAAAAAACACAGATTTCCTTCAGCTCAGCAAACTGGAGCCGTTCATTGTTTCTCATATTTTAATATAAAACTGATCACAGCCAGATCCCCGGTGATCCTTTAAAAGTTTCTGTTAAGTAATGCTTGTAATTGCACCTAATTTGCTGTATTTTGATTTAATGTTTGATTTTATGGTTTCTAGGTAACAAAGGAGCAGTGGGCGTGTCTTTCATGTTCAATGGGACGTCGTTTGGCTTTGTCAACTGTCACTTGACATCAGGGAATGAAAAGATTGCCAGGTGCCCAACACGCTCTTATTTTTATTTTTATTTTTTTGTTTGTTTTAAGCCTCTCAATATCAACAACAGAGAATTCCTAAAGCAAAAGAAACCACACCCCCTTTTAATTCTAAGGTTTTATATCAGGAAATAATTCAAAAAAATCATCCGGTCCTTAGCACGTCTTAGAACCAGGTAAATACAACCTTAGATGACATGTTACACTCTGATTATTTATTTTTAGAACACAGGACAAAATCCCAAACACAGCAGCAAATCTTCAACAGAACAGCTGAAAAAGAGAAGAATGAAGGTGCTGCGATGTCCCAGTCAAAGTCTAGACCTCAACCTAACTTAAATACTGTGGCAGGATCTTAAAGAGATGAGCGTATACGTGTACAATCATACAAACAGAATTACTGCAAGTTCATTGCTGCTAAAATTGGCTCCACAAGCTTCAGAATCAGAGATGCTTTGTTTTTCACGCATAGTTTCTGCATTTTGTCTTTCTTGTCAAATCAATAATGACACTGGGTAATATTCATAATCTAATAATTCATCATAGTAATTGAAAGAGGCTGTGCTTTCTGTTTGCCATAAGTGTAAACTTGGTTTGGTTTTTCATTATAATTTGGTGAAAGCTTGTTTAAATGTCTTCTTACGTGTGACCTTTGACCTCTGCAGGAGGAACCAGAACTACCTTGATATCCTGCGGCTGCTTTCACTGGGAGACAAACAGCTGAGCTCCTTTGACATTTCGCTGCGCTTCACGCACCTCTTTTGGCTGGGAGACCTTAACTACAGGCTGGATATGGACATACAGGTGAAGCAGAAATAAATACAGGCAGCCTCCAAAACGTGGATGAAACTTTTCTGTCTGACCCTGTTTTTTGCGTGTGTGTTTGTGTGTGCAGGAGATTTTAAACTACATTAACAGGAAGGAGTTTGACCCCCTGCTGAAAGTGGACCAGCTCAACCTGGAGAGAGAGAAGAATAAAGTGTTTTTACGCTTTGGTTAGTGCTGGTTATGAATATCCTCACGAGTCAGAGCAGGATGTGTTTCAGTGTACAGAAATATAACAGTAATACCAGTGAAAAGTCAACACTAACAAAAGACTGCTGTCCTTAAAGCAGAGTTTCAGTGGTCTTATAAACACAACCGAAGGGATGACTCACACTTACCAAAAGCACCTGCTCAGCACTCTTGTTGTTCCCTGAATAGTTCACCATCAGCTCTGGTTTTTCTTTCCAGACTTCAGTGGTTCTTAAACTGTGGGCTGTGCCCTCGTGGTGGGGCACAGAGCCACTGCAGGAGGGGTGTAACCAGGGGGGAGGATGTGTGTTACGTTCCCCTGAGGGGTCTAGGCGGGGAGGGGGAAGTAACAAAAGTGACCGGGTCAGAAAAAGGAGTCAGGGAGGCAAAACAGTTAAATAAAACAGTTTTATTGAAGTAATTCAACTAAAAGAGACGGACAAGCCGTTATCACCATAAAAGAAACAAACAAAAACTCAGGCGTCGGTCAGTAAGGCAAAAAGTCAAAAGGAAAGCGCAGCTCACTAGCTGGAAACCACAATACACAGCTCACTAGCTGGAAACACCACAAGACACTCAGCTCACTAGCTGGGCCCACACAAAATGGCACTCTGGCCCAGAGCTCACCTTTCCCTGGGCTTAAATCTCCTTGATTACTGACGAGAGTCAGCTGCACAAAAGGGAAAGGTGGCACCTCAGGCAGAAGAGGTAGTGTGACACGCCCACACAGGCACCTTCAGGAGGAGGCCCTGCTAGGGCCGTAACAATGTGGAGTTAAACAAAGTTGGATAATTATGATTTTTACTGAGAAAGTGAACCGACGTTGGCTGTTTGCTGACATTTACTACACTGGAATTGAACTTGGACCCTTTTTTAATGTTAATGATTAATCCAAACAATAGAGTGGGTGTGTGGACTTGTTTTATCTTCTGAAGTGAGTAATTCAAGTCATTCACTGCTGAAGCCTTTTTCACTTTTAAACATTATTTAATCTTAACTCAATGCAATGAAGTCTGCACTAACGCTGTGATCAGTGTGTGATATCACTGGGATTATTTGTTTTAGTAGGTAACTAAAAATCAGCCGTTGCCCTGCAATGTTGTCCAGTGATCCATGATGCCATGTAATAAATCCTTAAATACCAACCGATTACTGAGAACTTGGTCATGATTGCTAACCCGGGGTCATAAATACTGTGAATCGCACCTGCTGTTATATCAAAATTATAAATATTGTTATGAAATGCTAAACTTCGAACCTTTACTGAAGTGGATGTGTGTCTCTTTGCGTGCAGCGGAGGAAGAAATCTCGTTTCCGCCCACCTACCGTTACGAGCGAGGCTCAAGAGATACGTATGTCTGGCAGAAGCAGAAGGCCACAGGGGTACGTTCCCTTTCTTACGTCAGAGCCACCTCTGATAAATTCTTTCTGTTCTTGTGCCTCGTCCTGATAATTCTGCTTTTCCGTCTGTCCCAGATGAGGACTAATGTTCCATCGTGGTGCGACAGGATTCTGTGGAAGTCTTACCCAGAAACACACATAGTCTGCAACTCCTATGGTGAGGATCATCAGAAGAAGAAAACCTTCATAATTTCACCTCATAATGCTAAGTGGACAGAAATTAAAGTTGTTGTTTATTTTTGTTTGTTTGTTTTTTTTGCCAGGCTGTACAGATGATGTTGTGACCAGTGATCATTCCCCTGTATTTGCTACATTTGAGGTGGGCGTGACCTCCCAGTTTGTCTCCAAAAAAGGTACAAATTTAATTTTGTTTCCTTTCTGTCACTTCCTCTACTTCCTGGTCTCACTTTATCTGGCTTTTCTTCCTCCCACAATCTTTTTGGAGTTCATTATTGTTATTATTCATGTTATTTAAGCGCTCCGTGTTCAACAAGTGACATTTAAAAGTGAGTGATTAAATACATGCCTGTCTGCACAACCCACACAGATCTTTCCATCTTCCTCCTCCTCCCTCCTGTCCACATACTTCTGCACAGGTTTGCCAAAGTCTTCAGAGCAGGCCTACATCGAGTTCGAGAGCATTGAGGCCATAGTAAAGACGGCGAGCAGGACCAAGTTCTTCATTGAGTTTTACTCCACTTGTCTGGAAGGTGAGGTGAATGTGATTGCACCTTTGCAGTGACTCTTTCATGCTCATAGACATAAATATAATGAGCAGTCTGACAGAAGGAGTTGCAGTAAAGCAACATGACCCAGAATGGATGCAATAAAAATGTTTTTGCTTCTTCTTATTTGTATCTTTCTCCCTCCCTCCTGGTCTCAGGCAGTCAGTATTACCTTTAAACTAGAATCCATAAAATCCATTTTTCACCTGTGTTGTGCCCCTGCCACCTGTCCACCATGTACTTTTAAATTAAAATGCAATGGGTACCTGAATCCTCACCCCGCTCTTTTCCCCACCGTCTTCCCTTTATCCTCTTCCCCTTCCTCTCGTCCCTGCATCTCTCTCTCTTTGTCTTTCTCTCTGTCTCTAATCCTTAGAGTTTAAGAAGAGTTACGAGAACGACAGTCAGAGCAGCGATAACGTGAACTTCCTGCGCGTGGGCTGGTCCAACAAGCAGTTAACAACACTCAAACCTCTTCTGTCAGAGATCGAGTACCTGCAGGATCAGCATCTCTTGCTAACAGTGAAATCACTGGATGGATACGAGTCCTACGGTATAAAGATTGTCTGTGCTTGTGGTTCTTTGAAGTTTAAAGGGAATCTAGTTTGCTGGAATCTAACAAATCTCCCCCACTCTTTTTAGGCGAGTGCGTGTTGGCTCTGAAGTCGATGATTGGCAGCACAGCACAACAGTTCCACACCTACCTGTCTCACCGTGGGGAGGAAACAGGAAATATCCGAGGGTCAATGAGGGTCAGAGTCCCTTCTGAAAGAATGGGAACCAGGGAGCGATTGTACGGTAATGCATTTTACACCTTAACACCAATTACCTACAAAGAGAGGAGATACTAAATGTCTTTCAAGCTTGCCGCATCCATCACTTGAACAGTTCCTGCCTGCATGTTTTCAAATTTGCAGACAGGAAGTGATGGATCTAGGGTTACAAGCATGTCACGTTTAGTTCTAAAACTGATTTTGTTGCTGTGTTTCAGAGTGGATCAGCGTGGATAAGGATGAGACGAGTGGACCTAAAGGGAAATCTGCTGTGGTATGCAGATCGGGGCATGAGTATGTGAAGTCAGTACACTCTCCTTTTTTTTGCACTTGATTTTTATTTAGAGTTCCCACACGTCAGTGGGGATTTTTCTGTATAGCGTATGTTGATGATGTGCTGGCATGTACCTAAATATCGATGCTTAAATACCTTAAGGGATTGAGTCGTAGCAGTCAGGTCTTTTTGTGAGTTTGTTGATGAATGCGTTTGAACAGCTGAGCCGGGTAACTTCAGGGTTAACCTTGAGTGGGTTTCTTCTTGAGTGGGTGACTTGCACTGATTATAGATCAACAGGTATAAAATCACCACTTGCTGACAGATCTAGTTGCATCACTAATCCTGAAAGAGCTCTCAGATAATAGGATGGTATCAAGATTTGTAATAGTGTCTGAAGTCTGCAGCTGAAAGATTAACAACTAAAACTGTCTCATGCAAATTTGCACCTTATTTTAAAAAACACTCGATTATAACCCATCAGATTCTCCTTAATGATTGAGGCTTTTCTTCCTTCCTTCAAATAGGCTAAACCTCTTTTAAAGCATTACTGGCCATAAGATTTATAGCATGCACACATATCTGGTGCTTTTCCTGATTTATCATATTATAGTTTACTCCTTGCAAAATCAGCCACTCATCTGCTGGTACAATAATCAGTGGGACTGGTCAGATGTTGCCAACATGAACCTTTTCATGTGAATGTGCTGGTACCTAGATCGGGAAACCCTGTGTTTACTTAGACAGTTCGTGTGACCGCTTACCCTAACACTGGCGATCAGGGTGGTGGGGATGTTTTTAGAATCCACAGCAACTCAGACCAGTGACAGAGTTACAGAGCACGTCCCCAAGTGTTGAGGCACAGAGTGCATAAAACACACACTTTGCTGACTCAGAACTCTACACTTCCTCTGGCATTACCATCATGATACAAAATGTGCACCAGGAGCTTCGGTGCATGGGATTCCACACCCGAGCAAATACTGTACGTGCAGTGTGTAGGTGGCCTAGTATTTATTTCTATTTAGATGTATTTATGTGTTATATTGAATATCTGCATTAAAAAAAACACTGATAAAGATGATGCTTGATTATCCTGCACAGTGTGACTTGAGTACGACACAAAACACATTTTAAACCACGTGTTCATGTTTTTGTTTTGTTTACTATAAAATTTGGTCTTTTATGTTTTCTATGAATCTTTATGCAGTCTTCAGAAGTACCGCTACGGCACCTTTAGACAACATTCATTAGTTATTGAACATTAGTTATTAGAAGAGTTTGCCCTCAACAACAAAAGATGGTGTCAACAGACCTCGCACATTTTGATAGTCCGCTGTGTCACACGCTATAACATTGAGTCAGAATGGCAACTAGACACACCTGTAGGGTGCAGTCTCTCCATTTGTACGTTTATCTATTCGAACATCCTGCAAACATCGTGTTAGGAATGTCCTGAAACTGTCGTGACTTCTCTCTTGTCCCGCCTGCTGACTTGTTACGATGTGTTTTGAAAACAGGCCATCTGTGATTCGTAAGCCCCTCGGAGAGCTGGGAAAGGTCAGTGAAGAGGGAGAAAGGAACAGCAAGGAGGAGACCGCTGCAAGGTACTCATGACAGACACTTTCACTTAACACTTAACTATCACGTTAGGTTAGATCGTCTGATGCATTGTTGATGTGTGCAGATGAAAAGAGTTTTTACAACAGTTTCTGTGTTTATAATGAAGACCTAAACAGGACGGATCAGACAGCGATCCATCCATCAGCAAGAACAGCTACAATAATCCTGCCTACTACATCCTGGAGGGCGTTCCCAACCAGTCAGCTGCAGCCGTTTCACCTGAGCTTCTGCCCTCTCCTACCTCAGCCAACCCCCAGGCAGCTAAACCCCCTCCTCCCTCTGCCGGGGCGCGTTCCAAACCCCCCGGCGCAGCCTCGGGGCCCCCTCACCCACGCAGACAGGTTCGTGCCATTAGCGAGGAGAGCTCCTCAGAAGACGATGGAGGTGCTTGTGTTGTTGGGGCACAGGGAGGAGGTGTTGGAAGCACACTGAATCGACCTCCTCCTGACTTCCCCCCACCTCCTCTACCAAAGGGAGCCCTGGAGATGGTTCCCGAGGCCCCCTTCACCAAACCTCGCTCCCTTTACCCCGACCTGGCTGAGGTCAGGATCCCCGCAGCTGGCTCCGCTGCCCACGGAGATGCTTTCAGGCGAGGAGGAGTTGGAGCAGGGGCGCTAGACGACCAGTCGTGCTCTGTGCTCCAGATGGCAAAGACACTGAGTGACAGTGAGTTTCCTGGACAGCCTCCTCGTGCCCCCTCAGCACCGCCTCCTCTCAGGGGGCAGCCGATGGGTTTAGGTCTGGATGCCTGCCGCACCTTCCCACCTAGAAATCCCATCACAGAAAGTATAGCAGAGGATATGCCTGAGGAGGTAAGCAGTTCATGGGAAGTAATTCTGTTCAGTGTAAAACCGTTTCAGAGGCTGGAAGAAGCAATGCTGTGAGTTTTGCGTAGTTTTCTTTCAGGTGACTCCAGTTTTTGTGCAGTTTCTCACAAAAACACGAATATCTTCAACTTTGATGTTAAATATCAAAGCCTTTTACTGTAAGATGTGTCACCTTATTAGAGTGCAGAAAAGTAGAGGCAGTCTTAAGCTCTTAGTAATGTTGTTAGCATAAATGATGTGGCGGATGTGGCTCCTGCATTTAGTGGCTCCTGCATTGCATTTCTCCTCCGCAGGCACTTTGGGGCAGCAGTAGCTCATCTCTGTCTGTGGGGGAATCGTCAGTGGGCGAGTGGCTGCAGAGGCTGGGCCTGGAGCGGTATGAGCAGGGTCTTCTACACAACGGCTGGGACGATTTGGAGTTCCTCAGGTACATGAAGATCTAGGCTTTTATTTCCTCTGATAATGCAACAATAAATAAAAATGAAAGCAGTTCTTCATCATTAGATTCCCTTTTTTCCCCCCTCCTTTTTCCAGTGACATCACTGAGGAGGACCTGGAGGAGGCGGGAGTGCACGACCCCGCCCACAAGCGAATCCTGCTTGAGAGCCTCAGGCAGCAGCAGCAGCAGAAATAGACTGCATCAAACTGGTCCATGACTGGTCCAAACCGGCCTGGTACCACACCGGGCCCAATCTCAGCTCAACTGAACCGAGCTGGAATGTGCCAATCGATGCCAGACTGTGCCTTCTGAGAGAAATTGCACTCCATTTGTACTTTCAAAAACACTTTCTGAACCAACGTCCTTTGATTTTCACATGTACTTTATGTGTGTTGTCCTCATACACGTGGCCTTATTTAATGATAATCATTTCAGTCCTTCAAGCATCACTACATAACTTTGGCTTTTAAATCCAGAGAGGAGATCAGGTCAGACCCAACCTGCAGCTTCAAGTTGGCATTTAAAGCTTGTTTCCATTCGGCCTGAGAATCCTCTAACAGAGGATGACTTTGAGAAAGAGAAAAGAGGGCTTTGAAAACACACCACCTGTGTTGCACACCCTCGCTTTGGACTCTTAACTCATTCACTGCCATTGACGTCTATAGACGTCAATTACGTTTTCAATGGGAGGGGCTAGAATACAACCTCGGGCAGCTTGTCAGTGAACATCAGACTGCTTGAAATGTATTTTTCACAAAAAGCTCGTTTTCTCCCTTTTTTTGGTCAAAACAGGCATTTTTGGTGGAACCCACCACTCTTCTACAGCTGATTACTAAAAAACGGAAAATGATAGAAACAAGCTTTTTTTTTTGGATGGAAGAAGAGAGTCTGTTCTTCATTTTGGTAGGTTCAGCGTTTATGTGATCATAACACACAGTTTTCTGTGGCTCTTCAAAAATGAGTAAAAATGCTCAAAAACCCTGGCAGTGAATGAGTTAACAACACTGGGTTCTTCCGAGTCTCAGATTTTTCTTCCTCCCACTCATAGTCACAACAAGACATCAGTGGGAATAATTAGAACAGTCGGAAGTAACATCCGCCCCAGAGCTCGGGCAGAGAAACCTTTTAACCTGTGTGATGGAGGAGAGCAGGAAGCGGTGATCGAAAGGAAACTAGAAAGTCAGGCTTAAGTGAGATAAACTCAAATTTTTTTTCAGTTTGTGTATTCAGTTAATGATGTGCATTTATGGTTTTATCAATGTTTTTAATGATAAAGGGAATATCGAGCAAACCAAATTAACCCCGTTAGAGCTGAAGGTGTATTCCACCTGGGTGCAGCATGTTAGGTGACTGTGTTAGCCATCAACTTGTCAAGTCGCCTTTTTTTAAGTGGCCTGTTGCAGCTGGTTGTTATTGAAACAGTCAGTATAGGTCAATAAAATGAGGAGGCTAAATGGTGTAATTAATGCTGTACCAAGGTGAAATATGTCAAAGATTTTAGCAAAGTACATTTCTCATTCTCACATGTTGCCTGTGAAGATGCTGAATTGGAATTCACAGAAGAAAATGTATGTTATTGTTTGTTGCCTTGAAAACATGTCAGCATATTTTCTGCGTTTCATTTTCAAATATATAAATGGAGCAGCGTTCAGGCAAATTGGTTAAGGTAGCCAAATACATGAACTAATTCAACACCAAAACATTTGTTTTCTCTCTGACATTTTACTGTCATTTAGTTTGGGTTTTTTTTTCTTAAATTACTCAACGCATTGCCTAGCTTTAGGATCATGGCACCTTTTACTCTTATGGGAGACGCTGTCAACTGACTGAAAACAGAAAACTCAGGTTTCTGCAGGTCAGGTGCGACGTCAGGGCTACTGTTTCTGGATGTGAGCAGCAGATGGCGCTGTTGCGCCACAAACCTGACCCTGGAAACCTGCGGAACACAGGACGAAGTATGCCAGTAGCGGTTACACTCCTTAGTCAAATTTGGTTTTAGATTTAGTTTTCAAGCAGTTAAAAGTCGGATAGTTTTATTTGTTCAGAATTTCAATTTAAAAAAGAAAAGACCTTAAAGAGATGTGACTTCACCTCCACATGCCTAACACCTGCCTTCTTCTAAGGGGGATCACCAACACTAAGATGTGAATGTCATGTGTGTTTACTGCTGTCAACATAGTAAAGCATTCATCTCTAACTCTGTGAATGAGACCTTCATTCACGCCTCAAAGAGAGCCCCCTCCCACCCAAATACACTGTTGAATTATAACCTTTGACTCTACTCGCCTCTTATGTTTGTTTTTTTACAATGTGTCTAATCCTTTAACGGCCCAACCGTCACAGCACAGAGACTCTGGATCTGTCGTTCAGTTGTGTTAAATTTAAGTCTTTTTGAGCCTTTTCAGTGTTCTCAGTGATGTGTGTGTGTGTGTGTGTGTGTGTGTGTGTGTGTGTGTGTGTGTGTGTGTGTGTGTGTGTGTGTGTGTGTGTGTGTGTGTGTGTGTGTGTGTGTGTGTGTGTGTGTGTGTGTGTGTGTTTGTAAGTGGAAAAAAGAGACTTGTTGTTTTATCTGACACTCCATTTCTTGTTGTTTCTTCATGCAGTCTACGTCGGTTATGTTAAATTAATGTAAGTTGTTCACCCATGTATTTTTATTCAATTAAATTGTAATACCCTTACATATTTAAACATGAACTTATTCTCTTGGTTTGTCGTCAGCAGAGGAAGCTGTGAGCTGTAGACCTGCTTCAAAAAAGAGAGAGCTGGGTTTACAAATCGCGCGTTTAACATTCTGTACCTCTTCCTTTAACAACAGTCCGTAAACCTTGACAGACTTCTGGGAGGGGAATGCTGTCCCGTTCTTGTCTGATATCAGATTCTGGCTGATCAGCAGTCCTTACTCTTCTGTCATAGTTTTTGTTTCATTGCTCCAGATGTTTGTTTGGGTTGTTTTTTGGTGTTTTTTTTTTTAATATTTGGTGAAAGTTCTGCTGGCAGGCCAGTACAGCACCTGCAGTCTTGCAGCAGTATGCGGTTTAGCATCATCCTGCTAAAATATGCAAGTATGGGAAAATATCTTCCTCTCTTTCATCCAGAGGATGCAGCATTTCACGTTTCAGTTTGTGATGACATTTTATATGTGCATTGTTCCCCTGAATCATCTTCACATGCAGCGTCTTCTTTGCACGATAGAGCTTTAACCTTTGTGGATGGCACGGTGCTCACAGATAATGATTCATGGATGTTTCTGAGCCCATGCTGTGATCTCCATGAGAGAATAAGGCCTGTTTTTATCCCAAGTTTCTCCAGATTCTCTGAATCTTTTGGTGATATTATGTGCTGTGAATGGTGAGATAGTAAAGTCTTCACAATTTTATGTTCAGGAAGATTATTAGAAAATAATTTTGCAATTTGTAGACTGGAGAATCGCCTCTCTAAGATGCTTTATTTTATATACCTGATCATCTTTTATTACTGACCTGTTGCCAATTAGCACAATTAGTTGCAAAATGTTCCTTCAGCTGTTTCTCTTTAGGACCACTGACTCTTCTAGCCTTTTGTTGCCCCTGTCCCAATTTTTTTGCGATGCATCGCTGCCATCAAATTCTCATTGAGCTCATATTTTATAAAATAGGCACAATTTAAACATTTCATATGTTTGTTTTTTCTATTCTGTTGTTAACTGAGATTGAGATTTGGAGATCATTGCATTCTGTTTTTATTTACATTTTACACAGCATCCCAACTTTTTTGGAATTGGATTTGTATGACAACCTGTATATGTTTGCACATAAAACACAACACTGTTATGGTGATGCCACACACAAGAAGCCAGACCACCACGCACGCCAGGTAATGCCTCCATAATGTAGATTTATTAGAATATTCAGAGTAGTGCTATAACATCTCATTCACTCGAGCTTTCTGTCAGTCTGTAGTTGTCGTTGACGCGTTGGTCCGTGAGACAGGCGCTCTGCAATGAAATGGATCTGTAAAGCAAAAAACCAAAAACAAAGCCTACCTAATATTTATATTACTAATTACAGAATTTACAGTCACAAAACTTTATGGGGCAGTTCAAATAAATGCGCAGGTTTCTCACTGACATAATAAAAATATTAAATACTTTTTTTTTCTTCCTCAGAAACCAGTGAGTTTCATCAAAATGCAATAGAGGTGATTTACAAGCAACTCTCGCAAGCTAAAAAAAAAAAAAAAAAAAAGGAAAGAAGAAACAAAATCTGAGTATTAATGCGGATACAGTACAAAACTCCATCTCTCAGTGTATTGCCAGATTACCCCACATGTCACCTATGGGAGAGAAACGTATGACTCGTAAGCCTGCTAAAGACCCTAACCCGGACTGCGACCTGCTGTACAAACTCATTTGTTCGCTTCAGTCCGGTCAGAGACGTCAGATATAATCAGGCTACAATCTGCTTTATTCCGAACAAAGAACGGGGGAGGAAGTAGCAGCATATGAACTAAAAATGGAGTCGAAACACCTTAAAGTCTCCAACTCTTTGCCTTGCAAAAGTCTGACAAACTGTTTGATAAAGGCATGATGGGACGGCGAGAGTGTGGGATTCTGGAGGACTTGATACAGTAAAGAAGGAGGGGAGAGCGTGAGGTGAACTGGGGATGTCTGGTCTAGACCCGGCAGGTCTAATTGGATTTTTGGGTGCCCCTGCTCTGCTTGGCAAAGAGATTTAGGGGGGAACCTATTCCAACTGGTGAAAGCCTGTGTGTCGGGGGGGCTTAGAGGAAGTTGTGCTTGAGGGTGAAAGTTTGCTTCCCCAGCAGATTTCGGAGTGTGATGTTTAGATTTCTGCTTTAAACTCGTACCTGACCGCCATACTCATCAGAGCTGCTGCCATGCACCACCGAGTTTGCTGCAGTGCAGTGAGTGTGGGAATGTAGGTGCACCAGACAGACCGAAAAGACGATGCAAATATGGACAGTTTAAGGGCCTGTATAGTTTACCGTTATTAAGTAAAGTATTTCTCTTTGTTTTATCGGAGAGTGAGAGTGGAGTCATTGCAGGAAAGGGAGGAAACTGCCCGTGTCAAGGTAGGTTTTACAGGTACAGTGTGGACTGTTGCATAATATTTTTGGACGGCAGATGGTGAGCAGACCTGTGATTTTATTTTCTGAGTCGGTAAGAGAAGAACTGAGAACCTTGCTGGACCACAGCAGACTACAGCAACGGATTCAGTGTTTTAATGGGCAAGTCTTGTCTCTCTCCACAAAGGCTAGAAACTCCTCTCGCTTACAGTTTGTTTCTCATTTGTCTTGCTCTGTTCTTCAGAACAGATTCGTCTTGATGGTGGGATTGGGTTTTCTGTGGAAAGAGGACAGAACTCCGGCAAAGGGCCCGGTCATACTGTCCGCTGGCTGCCAGGCCTTCAGAATCTCCTGAGTCTGGGCAGCGGGCTGCGCCACGGCCGGGTTGGAGGGCCCCAGACTGGACCAGCTGGGAGGCTTCAGCCCCTGGAGAACCGGAGAGCTGGAGGTGTTGGTGTAGCTGCTGTTGGCAGGAGCCGGACTGGGGCTCAGACTGGCAGGGCTCCCCAAGTTTCCATTGGCTGAGCCCGGCAGGGAGGCCGTGCTGTCAGGTGTGGGGCTACAGGTGGACTCTTTAGACTCATCATCATCTGATGAAGATCTTGGCTCCCCGCCCTTTTTCCCTCCAGAGCTGTTGTTGCTGCTGCTGCCTGTGGTGCCAGCAGAGCTGTTGGCTTTGGCGTTGGCTGCACGCTCCTGCTTACGGAACTTGGCACGTCTGTTCTGAAACCACACCTGACAGAAACACACATACACAGGTGAAGACGGGGCATTAGGCGGATACACAGTTTTATTTGTTATATAAGTGTCAGACGTCCTGACTTTCACTTCATTTCAGTCGTGCTGAAGATTTAAAAGCCTGATGGCACACCTGTACTCGGGCCTCGGTCAGGTCTATCTTCAGCGCCAGCTCCTCCCGGGTGTAGATGTCCGGGTAGTGCGTCTCTGCGAACACGCGCTCCAGCTCCTTCAGCTGGGAGCTGGTGAACGTGGTCCTGATGCGCCGCTGCTTCCTCTTCTCGTTCAGGCCAGATGGGTCCGAGAAGAACTTGTAAGGGACTGAAAGGGAACAATTGTTTCCGTTTAATAAAATTGTTTTTTTTTTTAATAGGGCTAAACTAGCGCGTAAAACTGCGGAGGCCGAGCACTGAGTCGCAGAGGCCACGAAACATTTCACGCCTCATCTCGCCGCATTTTTTTTCATTTAACTTAAAAAAAAAAAAAAAAAAAAAAATATATATATATATATATATATATATATATATATATATATATATATATATATATATATATATATATATATATATATATATATATATATATATTTTTTTTTTTTTTTTTTTTTTTTTTTTTTTTTTACGTATATTTTTGTTTTGTAAAAAAGTTTTGGGAAATTTTCTGTTCTTAAAATAGTTATTAAAAATAAATAAAAAATAGCTCTTGTAAGGTTACTGAATAAGGAGGATTAATTGATTAATTGGTTTTAAACCCATCCGTAGCTGACATCTGGCCACACCAACCCGGACTCCGGGAGGCTGTACAATCGGTTGATTTATAATAAAATGTTTAGTGGGAAAAATCCATTAACTGTTTGTTTATTCTCTTTTTTTTTTAAAGTTATTAATACCCATTTTTAAGTGTTAACCATTCTTCCTTACTGAAAAAAAATAAATCAAAATCACCTTGTTATAAGCTTAAATAAGCCGGGTTATTGGATTAATTTATACAGAGTTTTGCCACAAAAATAATTCGCCGTCTAAGATTGTTAATGCAAACAGAAACTATAAGATTCTCCAGCACTTTAGTCAGTTAAAATCCACAGACACTGCGGAACAACAAACATTAATTACTTGTTTAAATAATGATATAATTATCCCCGCTAAAAATAAAGAATGATTCGCCTTTTCTATTGTTATTATTATTATTGTTGTTGTTATTATTATTATTATTATTATTATTATTATTATTATTATTATTATTATTTCATCATCATCTCCTTCATAAGCATGATATTTAATTAGTCATTTCCACTAAAATAAAGATAGTTTGGAAAAAGGCCTCGGGTTTAAAATTTGTGTCATATAAAAAGTTAAATATGATCATATATTTCGCCCTTCTCTTGCCGATCTTTTGGTGTCTTAATGAAATCTTGCGGAGACCTTGAAACGGGAACACAAGGAGAGGTTCCTGTACCTGAGGAGTAAGGTGTGGGCTGGTGCTCTCGCAGGGCTCCCAGCGTGCAGCTGGTCGTGCTGAGGGGAGTGCAGCCAGGGTTGGAGAAAGGGCCGCTCCGGATCGGGTTGTACTGGAAGGAGCTGGCCTGACTGCAGGAGCTGAAGTCCGCGTAGGCCGACGCTTCCATGGCTGCCATGCAGGAGTCATAGGAGTTCAGGTATGAGTAATCCATCTTATACATGGAGGTCAGCCGGCGCAGACACCGGTCTGTGAAGAAGTGCGCTGGAAACTCGGGACAGGGCGGCTTCAGTCGGGTCTGAGGCTGCTGTTAGTTTCTGGGATTGCTGTGAGTCGTTTAAACCAGTCAGAGTTGGACTTTTTTCTCCAGAATCTCCTGACGCGGTTGGTTTGTTTCTCCAGGCTTTTGTGGGCTTTAAGGTTTGTATGTCACCGTCACGCGGCTGGTAAGTAATCCAGATGTTTTCTCTGCAGCTCCGCTCTCTCTCCCTACTCTCCCCTCTCTCTGTCCGTCTCTTCGGCTCCCCTCCCTGGACTGAGGTTCGCTCTGCGCTCGCGCTCCGTTTGACAGCGCGCAGCGGCTCGCGCGCTGTTTATAATAAACTTGGCAGAGCGCGAGACAATAGCGAAGGCGGTGGTCTTGTTTCCATGACAATGCCACCAGTGAGCGAGCACGGACACGGACAGCCCCCCTCCCCTCTGCTCCCCTCCCACCGCTCTCTGCACCGCCCACGCGGCCCACAGCATCGCGAGCTAGCAGGTGTCAGCGGAGTTAAATCGCGCGCGTCTAAAAAGAATTACAGCGCGCTATAACGCGCGTGCATCCTTAATCGGACGTTTGTGATTCCGGTGAGTTCAGAGTTTTTCTTTCAGCCGTAATGTGACCAAAACCGAACGTCTCTGTTTCAGAGTTTTACTGACGCGACACTACAATCAGTGTTTACGTCATAGTAATGGCCTACCTGTGGCCTGGGCGAACACAGGTGTTACTAATGAAATTAATGTAGGTGCTTAGCTTAATTCATTCCAGCTGTTTGAATGAAAAATTCAGCTGGTGAATAAAGTTTACAGGTGGAAATTATTTGAACAACTAAATGAATACATTTTTATTCATTTTTTACTCCTAGCTATACTTTGAAGCCACTCGCTCTGAAAAAACTTGGACCTTACAGAATATGCATGATCGCTTTGGAAACCTTGTCTGTGATTTTTATTTATTTATTTATTTATTTAGGATGGGTCTTCTAGGAACTAAAGTAAAGCACGAATGTAGCCAAACAACACATCAGGCCTACAAGCTTGGAAACATTTTATTTTTAAAACATGAATACAAAGAAGCTAATTTTATAAAGAAAATGTGCGCCGTGCTTGAGAAACACACCCTCGGGATAGACATCCTCGCTGTTCTGGGAGGTTCTAGTGAAGCGTTTTTTGCGATATTAAGACATATGTGACGACTTTAAGCCATAACGGTCTGCTTAATATCGTCACAGGCGACTGAAATATGCACAAACAGATTCACCCCCCAAATAATAATAATAATAATAATACTAATAATAATAATAATGCTCCATAACCGGTCAATAGTGTCCCTGCGAGCTCCTGGAACCATCCGCGGCTCAGCCACAGAAGTCTTTATGTGAGGGGAAACGTCCAGATGTGACGGTGATTGGTGAGATTAAAAGCTTTGATTTGATTCCGATCACTTTTACGGAGATGTCACCAGAGTGAGCGTCAGTTTGATGTATAGGACTAGAGAGGGAGCTGGCTGCGGAGACAACCGAGCAACCACGACAGGCTAACCATAAACGCATTGAAGCTTCATAAATTGGTTTAAGTTTATTGTTCGGTGTCATACAATGTGATAAGTCATATCCCACACGGCCCCCATTACACAGACACACGCGCGCACAAACGGGGAGGCTTTGAAACCGGCAGGCAGGCAGACGCGCGCGCGCTCCACGTAGCTGCCAAATGTGCATGGTGCCATTTTTAAAAAGAGGGGGTTTCTCGCTGCTTTTCGTGAAATTAACACGTATTTCATTAGTTCTAGCAAATAATAAAATCCACAAACCAAAATTAGGTTTTGCGTGTACGCGAGGAATTAATTAAGTTTGGCCTGCGTGCACGCATAAAAATGTCTCAACGTGCGCGCCCTGCCTTCCTTTGACCACAGGCTGCACACGCTGCAGCTGCTCCTGATGATGATGCTGTTGATGCTCCTTAATGACATTAACCCGCTGCACACGCGCGCATGCGCGCATTCGCCTCTCCGCGTTCGCTTAAACTACAAATAAGCGACAATAATCAGATTTGTTTACGGTGTTTATCGTGTGATGGAGTTCGAGGCGGGGCGGCGCGCGGGGCTAGTTGTGTTCAGATGCTAGATGCTGCCTGAACATCACAGATGAGGCCCGCACGAGACAAACAAGTCTGAGGCCGCTGATTTGTCATTACAGGGACCCAAATCTTTTTTCTTTTTTTGTTTAATACGATTTTATTTTATTTACGATTTTTTTTCTAGGAATTGTTAAACTCAAAGACTTATCAAAATCACCGATTTAATGCACATTTGAAAATATTTGGGGCATCGCCGTCACAAAGTATCGTTACGCATTCGTTACAGCTCAGTGCAGCTGGTACACGAAGGTCTTTTTGACTTCAGGAGAAAGACTTTACATATGATATTAATAAAGAAAAAAAGTTAATTATGGACCACTTCATTTATTGCTTCGTGTGTGCGTCACAACACTTTATACGATTTTCAAATCCTTAAACAAAATCACAGCGAACCTCCTTAACGCGTGAACTAACAGGGATAACCTGCATCAACCCTTATAACATTTAAGGCACTTAAATAAATACAGCCCTACATTGTGTGAGTTTTTCTTTCCTCTGTTGGATTTCCACATTAACCGGTCAGCTCCCAGGCCTTCCATTTGTTGTATGTCCGCTTTTCTCTTTGCTGGGTTCAGAGGTGAGTTTACCGAGAAACTTAAACAGTTTCAAAGTTAAACTCTCCAGGGTCGTTTCTGCCTTCCAAAAAAAAAAAAAAAAGCGCAGCCAGGAACGACCCTAGCTCTCCCGCTTTTAAACCATTTAAACTTTAATCCCTTCAAAGAAGGGACCGGTCTCTTCCAGGCCGCTAATCCGCCCTATAGTGCTCCGGCGCAGGGGGAGACTTCTCTGCTGCGAAGGCTTTAACTTTGGACTTTTACATTCATGGGGCGATTTTTAGGAAACAGTTACGGGGAGCTTTGGCATTCATGGCGTCTGAGTCAACAGAGGGGGCACACAATGGTCCCCTAGAGGCTCCTGAGAGCCCCCGAGAGAGGAACCCCGACTATAAGGATTATAGGCCCGTGGGTTATTAGGGAAAAGCGAATGAAGGCCCGTAGCGTGCTGTCTGTTTGTGAGCAGAGTATGACTGACTCCTTTCAGCGACTGATTGGTAACATTATCTGGTAATAAACATTCAAATTACCGATGATAAAACTGTAAATGACAGCTCTGCAAAATAAAATAGAATTAAATAGAATTGAATTTATTGCTGAAGCTGAAGCTATCATTTTTAATGCGCTAACCTCGAAGTCTATAATAATTATAATAATAATAATAATAATAATAATAATAATAATAAAATCGTAATAATTGTATTTCAAGGTTTCATGGGAGAAGTTTTAAAGCCCAACCCAATCACTTCATGTTCTCAGTGAGGGACTTACTGAGGTCACAAAATGACCCAGAGCGCATTAACCTGCATGTTTTCTTTTGTTTTGCTTGCTTCTTCTTCTTTCTTTTTTTTTTTTTTTTTTTAAATTCAGGCCACATTAATTGTCCTGTCTGCCCGCTAAAGGGGGATGATCCGCAGAGAGATTAAATTCTCGGCGTTTCTTTTTTCTGCTCCCGTCTTTCCTGCTGCTCTAATTCCTTGTGATGGTCTTCCTGCCCTAACGACACCGACTGGAGCTCTGCAGGGCTGCATGCAGATTGGCCTTAACGAAGAGGGCGGTCGGAAACTCGTGTGTGCGCCTTGTTGGCGGTGATGGCGCACGGATGAAAAGGGCGGCCTGTGTGATGGATGGATGGATAGTCTTGAAGGAGAGATGGAGAGGTGTGTGGGTAGAGACGGGGGGAGAAGGGGTCAGTGAAGGATGGGACAGCGGCGACACTGGCGTGATGAAAAGCCACCCGGGAGGCCCAGTCCGGTTTCTGTCTCTGTGACAGGCGGCGGGTCTGATATCCAAGCGAGGCTGTCAGTCAGAGAGGGAGACTGCCAGGTCCATCCATCCATCACCGAAGCTCAAAGAAGAACATGTCCCATGTGCTCAAAGCAGTTTTCTTGCTCCAGACTCAGGCAGCTATTGATTCGCAGGTCTGGATATTAACCTCCTCTTTGTCGAGCTTTGAAAAAGAGCTGTAATGCTCGAATAAAAGCAGAGATTACACTATTTCATCGACTTAACTGAAGTCAGTGCCAAGGTCCAGAGTACAATAAATATTACACTACATGATGTGAGCATAGCTACATCCAGCTGATGGCTGTGCACCAAGAGAAATGCTTTTTTAGGCAGGCGATAACCCTCCTTCACTGCCTGGTTTAGGGTGACCAGGTGCCCGTCTTTAAGTTTTACTGCACGGCATTTTTAGTCCTCCTCCTCCTGCAGGACATGCGGTTTTCTAAAGTCTGGATTTTACCCCGAACTATCAGAAAGAAAAAAAAGAGCCAACTGGCCACTAGAGTTTTTCCGTTTCCCCCCCTTTGTTTTAGCTTGTTATCTTCATTGTCAAGATATTTCTTTATCTTTATTTTGCAAAGTAGAAAATTTGGTGAGAATGAAGCAGCATGCATGTGATAACTGGCTAAAAATGACTGAAATTGTCAGATATGAGTCAAATACGTTCTGCCAATCTATGGCTGCATCCCCACTGAAACCCAGGATATACAGGAGTATATAAAACCATTACATGATACCATGAGAGCAAACTTCAGCTTCTTTTTCTATTCTTCTTGTTTTTACTTAGCAAGAGAGTTGGTAAACGGGTCCCACATTTAGTTTGTTGGGATCTGGTCACGTTGACCTGATTTAATGGGAAATTACACGCGGATTAATGTAATCGTTTCAACAAATATTCACAATTCTGCTTTTAAAGGAATGTGTTGCAGTAAATCGTTGTTTTTAATATGAACACTTATCTGTAAAAATAAAAGTTAGTGTGATTTAAAACGTGCGTGGGTTCTTTGGACAGAAGTCTACGCGCGTTGTATCACCAAGTGTCTCCATATTTTTAAATACTCAGCTGCTAACTGAGCAATCATCTGTCTGTAGCTCTTTGTCCCTATAATTCTAAATGTCCCAACAGTGATTTATGTAACTGATAATCAATCAATCAGTGCATTGTTTTGCCTTTGGTAAAGAGTACTTCTAGGATTTTCAGGATTCGTGATTATTGTTATTTACTTTTGTATTTTTCCCCCATTTGCTCATAATGTGACTGTGTAGTCAAAACGGCCGAGCAGCTGGTCTGCTACCTGCAGTGTGACTAAAATGTGTCGTGTCATCGCTCCTCTTAAGATCCTCTTCCCTCGGAGGTCGATTTGATTGCGGATAAAATAAAATCAGAGCTCGCGGATCCTGCCGTTAACATCGGCCTGCGTTTTCACGGCCGCAATCGAGGCTGGCGGTGTGCACATTTGATTTGCAAGGTGATGGATGAGAGACGGAGCTGGATGGGAGGGGGTTGGTGGGCCCCCCCGGGTGGGGGTCTCCGCATATCAGTCCCCAATTACCCGAATATACCGTGACGCTCCGGCGAGAGACGATAGCGCGCGTCTAACTGCGTTAGAGAGGCAGCAAGTTACGGTTAAGTCCTCAGTCAGCCGGTGCTTGTGTGCTAGATCACAATCACAGTCTGGTGTGGAGTCTACTCTAGAGGAGAAAATAGATCTAATAAGAATATAGTCAAATAGTTTTGAAATATTAAATCGAGCTAATTTTCAGTGCGCATTGTCCCATTTATGTGGCGAGTGCAGTGAGTAAACAGGCCGAGAGGTAAAGACATGGCTCCTTAATTAACTGCACCGCTACTGACAAAGATCTGTGCTTTGTCTTCATATGACGGAAAATGGCTTCATAAAATCTGAATTTTTGCGCATAAAATGTTCGCACAGGTGGAAAAACCACAGGGTGCTAGTAAGTGCACTAAAAAAAGCAGCATATTCGTTTAGATACCCGGTGGAATTTGGCGCAGCACACTCAGAAATCCACGTTCTTGTCAGGTTCTAGTCCGACTGGGACAGATTGAGACAAACCTTTATGAGCCAAAAATGGCTGTCCGGCACAAAGGCTCATCAGGACGGAGTTGCCAAAAAAAAATAGCCTCGAAACATGGCCATTAATTTTAACCCATCACATTACGCTCATTATTATTTAAGTCCGCTCTAACCTGAAGTGAACGCGCATTCATCAGGCAGAATATGACGCAGAGCAGCTGCGGTTATTCACAAGCTGCGTACACCTCTGCTGCAGCACCAGACCTGTATTATCCTAATGGATAACGGCATGTTACTTAAAAAAGAAGCTTTTTAGGATAAAAACCAGGTCCCGGGAGACCGCATACACACACATACGCACACATACACACAGATACAAGCACACCACAGCTGGAGCGGCGAGGGATGGCCGCGCGCAGGAGAGCTTCTCCAAACACACTAATTAGATCTCGAGCTCTGGCCCCGCGCTCTGAAAGCAGCCCAGCGGCGGGGCGCGCGGAGCTGTGGAAAGTTAATTGAATTAAATTCCCTCTAAACTAATTAGGCTGCAATCTGCCACGCGAGCTGTCCCTGAGCAAGGTTCGAATTAGGCGGAATGGATTTGTTCCTTTTCTTTAAAAGAAAGGAGGACAGACTGGTGTGTGTGTGTGTGTGTGTCAGAGATGGGTTTTTTTTGGTGGGGTCCTTTATTTGTCTTTTATGCTAATTCTCCCAGGGGACTGTCACGTGATTGCTTTACGGTAACGGGCCGGTGCGAGCATCCCTTCCACCGAACCCTCCACGGCGTCAGGGGTTAACAGGAAGAGACCCGGCAGTGTTACTTTAACGAACATGCGAGGTCCGGTACTGTGCTGGCAGTGGTAACTGCGCTGCTTTGCATGAATGGGGAGCATCTTCAGACTAAGAGCTGAGTGGACTGAGGTAGCCTAATGGAGGTGAAATCGATCGCTTTCCTAGGGGAGCACAATGAGCGAGGGCAGGAGAGGCAGAGATGAGAGAAGCGCGGAGGGACACGGATGAAAATCCCCCGTTAAGAGCAGGGACAGATATGATAATTGGAGAGCCGCTAGTAGTCGTTTATCATTCACCACCTCCACCTGGCTGCTGCTGGCTGAGCTTCAGTGAATTAGAAACTCTCTGTGTAAAAGCTTTATCCTGGACAGCAACGTGCAGTCCATGCTGGTGGGTTCTTGTTGTTTTGTTGTTGTTGTTGTTGTTGTTTTTGAACCCCAGAGCTACCAGGAGCCCCTCCACATGCACATCTTCCCTTGTAACCCCTCCCCCACAGGTTTACCTTTTGTATCTCGCCTGCATCTTGGACTTGTGTCCATCTTTATGAGCAGCAGGAAGTGGGAGAGATGGACAGATGGGACAGACAAGGAAGAAGGAAGGGGGGAGAGAGAGAGAGAGAGAGGAAGGTGGAGAAGCAGGAGGCAGAGGAAGGCTTGAGTGAGGGAAATGCAGCGAGATAGCGGGAGAGGGAGGTTAGGACGATGGAGGGCCAGGTTTCTGTTTCTCCATAATCTAATCAGAGAAATGGCAGCAGTCAGAAATAGCCTGACAGACAGACTAAGAGCGTCTTCTCTTTCTCCTCCTCTTCTTATTCTTGTCTTCCTCCGGGGAGGGTAAATGGATACACACACACACACACACACACACACACTTTCCCCCTTCCTAAAACCATAAAGTGTAGATGTGTTTGAGGGTTATAAGAGATGAGAAAAAGCCTGGAGGTATCACAGCAAAACCTGATCTACAGTCCAGATGAAGCCACTTAAAGTCTCACTTAAAAACACAAAAAAAAACCCTCTGCTGGCCTGTTGCTGTTTTGTCTGTGGGTGTCAACAGTTTAAAGGCATCGGCTTCATGCAGATGACATTTGAGGCATTTGGCAGTTCATTTTTAGCACAACCCACAGTTTATACAACCACAGAGTAATCTTAGATTCGTGAGTGGTATGGTATCTCCCCCACCAACCCACATGCTTCACACTGATGAATGACTGGGAGGTGGGTGGTAAAGAAGGCATCAAAGAGAGGAGAGAATATTCCCCCTTATTTCAGCTCAGAGGAGGCACACACGAAATCTTTTGAGGAGTCAAAGCAACCAAATCGTGACAACAAAATTTTCAGCTAAAATCTGTATGCTCTTTTGATTTCTTCTATCCTAAAGTATACAGAGAGGCAGTTCAGAGAGCTTCTAAGAGACATTTTAGCCTTTAAACAGTGGCGATTTTAACAAATGTACAAAATGAAAAAAAATTCTTTTGATAAATGCATTTTTAGCATAAACACAGAGACATCTTCACCTTTCCATCTTTGTGCACCAGTATGACAGATTACAAAAAGTGCTGGAAGCTGCAAATATTCTGTGTTACTCTTGTTGAAAATTCACTTAAATCGAGAAAATGACTGCAGTACAGATGCGGCTAAAGGGGATTGATTTATAAACAGCACAGGTACTTCCTCCTCACAGACAGCTGTGACTCTGTGTGTACCTAAAAGAGAGTGATAGTGTGTGTGTTGTTGGGGGGTCCAGGCGGAGCACAGTAAGAGTGAATGCGTCTTTTCCCTGCATGCTAATTCCTCCCTATGGAGAAGACATTCCTGCAGGCTGCGTGCATGTGTGAGAGATTCTTTCTGCATTCCCTCCCAGCGTCCGACGCAGACCCCCACACAGAATCAGAATTCCAAGGAAATTCCTATGTCATGTCGTTTTACGTGGCGGATGAGCATTATTGTTGCAGAATTCCCACCCAGGTTCTCACACACATCTATCCATCAGGGGTGTCAGTGCAACACAAATGGAACAACAACAACAAAAAAAGCAAGGAATTCCCTTTTGATTGTGATGACTTTATTTACACGGCGGAGACTCGGATACAAGAATGACAAACGTCGCTCGATTACATTTGGCGCCTTGGCAGCGTGCTGTTCAAACATTTATGATGCAACACTTTAAATATTTTCTCTTTATGACTAAATTCCTCTTAATGTCAGAGGGACACAAACGAAAGCACCAGAGCTCGCTCGCAGCTATGATAGACTTCTTTACATTAACATGCATCAACAGAAACTACTTACAAGCCAGTTATATCAACCATGCTTCAAATGCACTCTCTCCACTAGCACATTCTTCATTGGGGAGAACAGATTACGCAGGTTGTGTTTACATTTTCATCAGCGTGCCTCTGCTGATGTGAATAATGTGCTAAAAGACAGTCAAATCATCTTTGATTATCCGTTTTTCCTTCACAGGAAAATAAGAAAGTTGCTGTTATTAATGTGTCACAAATATCAGTTTGTTTTTTTAATTATTTTTTTTCACACAGATTCGATAACAGTCATACAATATCCAGTGTTCTACACTGGCTGTCCTCTCCAACCACCTCAAAGGACAGGCTGTCGTGCCATCTTTCTGGCCTTCCGATTGGACAGACACACGGGGCGTGCAGCCATTAGGCAGCAGCTCCTGCTCCTACGCTGTGGCTAACTGGTTGACGACTCTCCTCTCAACCTGACGGATCAGTGACAGAGTCAGAGGTCAGGTGGAGATCAGGTTTATAGATCCTTTCTCCTTCACGACAAAATCTGAACATCGCTGTTATTAATATGTAACAAATACCTTTTTCCCCCTATTTTTTCCTCCCCTCCATAAAGATTCGATAACAGGCTCCAAAACTGACACTTTTTTTTAACTTTAGTTTTTCATTTTCCTCAGTCATTTACAATAAATGGAGGGAATAAAAGAAAAAAATTAAGGGGTGAGGGAGAACAAATGGCAAAAAAAAAAGAGTAAACAACTTGTGTGGTGCTACCTAAACATCAAAGAATGTCTGTGTTTGGTCGAGCCTTATACAGATTCCATTTCTTCCATCGTTGTTCGAATCGATGTGCTTCAAGTCTTAAGTAATAAGTTATTTTTTCCATCGTGGAAATTTCCTCCATGACATCTCGCCATTGCTTCAATCTCAAAGGATCCCTTTGAAGCCAGTTCCTTGTAATAACTTTCTCGCAGGCCATTATCGTCACATTAAACAGGTAAATGTCCTCAATGTCAATTACTTCTGCGGGTAACAGGCCTAGAAGTAGGTCCGCTAAATTTTTTTCTTAATGTGGCCCTAACACATCATCGTGATTTTGTTCTACAAGGAGCCCTGAAATATGGCATAAATCACAAGCTCCATAATGCATATTGTAGCCGCCTGCTAACAGGTCCAGTACTGGACGATCCCGCTGAAGAGTGATATCATGCCGCTGTTTAGCCTGACAATAGAGAGAGAGAGAGTGGAAGTAATGTTACAATAGGGCCGAGGGTGAGACCTGCAGAATATCAGGAAAACACAAATCTGTCAGAGAGGACGAAGAACAGAGTCAAAATGGGTGGAAAGAGAGAGCGAGCGAGAGACACAGAAGCATGTCTGCTGACGCTCATCAACAGGCCCTTAATACATTTTAATCAAACGCGGGTCAATAGTAGTGATCAGAGCAGCTCATTTAGCTTCAGATGTTAACACTTCATTCAATAAATATGACGCCATGTTTTTCTATCGATATGTAGCGAGGCAATAATAATAAAAGCTCTAAACATTTAATTTGTCTAATATAAATGAGCGACAAACAAAAGCCTTGTGGGATTATTCAGTAATAATGAGATTTCTGCTGTTTGCATCGCTTCAAGATGCAGACTGAGACAAGTCATTACCAGACATGCACACTTTCAAAAACTGAAGACCCAAATATCAGACCCACAAGAGCTACAACACCACTCAAAACAGAGAAACTGAAATGAGTCGGGGTCCCTATCAGTTGCCTGCAGGGCCCATGTTTGCTGTCAGGACACCAGCTGTAATATTAATAATTAAATATTGATGAAGGCTCCACATGTTAAACACTGTAATCACATTACAGGGAGTAACAGTGGCACACAGTATTGATCCGTGTGTGTTTCTGCACAGCTCAGCAGCGGCTAACGAAGTGGGTGAGGCCTCGCAGGTCCCCACAGGAGGACACCCGTGTTAGAAATGTGGTGCTGTGAAGACGGGCGTCCAGAGGAGACTCAACCTCTGCTCCTCTCAGATCCACACACAGCTGATCGGCCCACTTTCTGTTAAAGTGGGTGTGGTGGAGGTGTGGTCCCTGGCTCAGCTGCAGGGGAGGGATGGTGCAGTGAGCTCAAGGAGGCAGTGCCAGTGGAAGCAGATGAGGCCACAGGTGGTGTTGATCTGGTTAATCAGGTGTTTCTTTTCTTATAGTGAAGCCGGACCCTGGAAGAGGGGG